>NW_028301637.1:8161349-8463622 GCF_987345545.1 Pholcus phalangioides
TACCTGCAGACCCGCATGTTTTAAGTTCATGTTCTTAGTCTGTATAACCTGACTTACTCAGTGCCTTCTCGATCTAGAATTACATCTGGTTACAATTTTCCAGAGTAAGTATGCAAATCGGAAGGCAGGTACGTCAGCTAGATAAGGGACCCATCAAAAATGTACTACACAAGATAGATCTTTTAAGGGCACAAGGAATCTTCCCAGAGAAATTTTGAGTTATTAACCTTCAAAAAGGATTTTAAATTAACCGATATTAATTTTTGTTAATATATTAAAGTTTTTACTTTTGCTATTTTAATTCTTTTTACAAAAATATTTTTAATTTTTAATCCGCATTTGGATGGTACAGTTCCTACCTGCGTGACTATCTGGAGTCTATAATACTATTAGGAATGCCACGTGGTTAGGGAGCTAACTTCTGACTGTGCAGGTCCGGGTTCAAATTCTGGTTCCGGCATGGATTAACACTAACAAAATCCCTGGATAGATCATACAGATCTCTTAGGAATACGTGAGGATCACATTTAAAAAATTAAAAAAAACCAAAAAACAACAAAACACATGCTAACGTGTGTGGACTCTAGTTTACAATATTATTAGTTTCTCTAGATTTAAGATTTCAATAGTGTTGCTATGGAAATAGCATGTGCCTCATCGTGCGTCAAAGAAGAATTGTAAGATACTTCCATTTCCAATATGATCTTTGAGGACTTTCTACTAAATGGTTGATATTGTGAAAAAAAATTGTACATTAATAAAAATATTATTCGATAACTTTTTGTGATGCCCCTTTTTCTCCTGATGCCCTAAGCACATGCTTATTTTGCTTAATGGTTAATCCGTTCCTGAACATGATGATGCCAAATACTTGCATCACGGACATGTTGAAGATGAACTCAAACTAACAATGGCTATCAAGCATGAAAAACTCTTTCCCATTTATAAATAATTGCTACTTAAAACTCGTATTCAAAGGAGGAAAAAAATGAGCTGAAAGATTCAAGATATCAGAAATATTATCTATTGCACTGCTGTAAAGGGTGATTCAACAATTCCCACTTGCTGCATTGAACTGGCAAACCGCTGATCCTATAGGCATACTTTCAATTAGAAAAATACAAATACAAGGGCCACAAAACAGGCAAATTGCCCAACTAGGTGACTGAAAAAATTTGCCTATAAAAAGTACCCAAATGATGTGTAGAACTTGGATACGTCATTCATGTTGTAGGAGGCTCTATTAGTTATTGGTAAAACTAATAAAAATGATAACTTTTTATAAAGACACCCTATACTCAAAAACCCAATAAGAAAATTGCTTCCATTTCTCCTGAGACCCCAAAAAAAATCATGTTTCCAAGTGCAATATTTGCAGAGGTGTTTGAATTATAAAAACCGTGAAAAGTTGGGATAGAACAGCATAAATGAGGAAAAAGAAGCATTGTCCATCAGATTACACCATTCTTTTCTATTTTTTCCAATTTTGAGTTCAAATATCTCAGCGAATATTACACTTGGAAATGTGAAAGTTTTTTGCTGGCCTCAAGAAAGACAGGGCAACAACTTTCTAATTGTGCTTTTGAAGACAGGGTGCCCGTATAAAAAGTTATTATTTTTTTTTAATTTTGATTACACAACCCTATGCAACATGAATGACAAATCAGAGTTCTAGATATCATTTGGATACTTTTTCTAATTGAAAGTATACCTCTAAGATCACAGGTTCGCCAGTAAAAAAGCAGCAAAGGGAATTATGACTTTGAATTAACACCATGTATATAAATTTGCCAAAGATTTGTCAAATTTAGTGGATCAAAATTTCACAAAGAGTGAAATATGGATTTTTTTTAAAAACTCTCATATTAATTTGATTAGAGAATTTAACAAAACCTTGATAGCAACGTGAAATAACTGATTCAAAAAGAAATAAGTAAAATGAACAAACCTCCTCTATGAAGAGCCATGGGTGACACGGACCACCAAGTATCGATGATTTCTTCATTCCATGCTCAAGAACAGCTTTAATTGCTGGACAAAGACTGAAAATGAAAAATTATAGCAACAATTTTTCCCAGCAATAAATTTTTTTATTAAGCTTATAATAATATCATCAGATACTTTACTCAAAATGATATAAGGATGCATGCGTCTGTGTTAAAACACCAAAACATAAAAGCCAGCCCCTCTCAGGTGAAAGCTAGGTTTTATAAAAAAAAAAGTGGTAAAAGCGGGGATAAAGTCCACTGAGTGACATACAAAGGATGGAGGGGGGCACAAAAGGTTTGAGGAAGGTCACAAGGAATCTCTTCCAGAGAAATTTTGAGTTGCCAACCATCAAAATGCAGTTAAATTAACAAATACAATGTGTGATTAAAACAGCATATGAAAGCATTTCTCCTTTCTTCATATTTAAATTTTTTTAAATATTCAATTTTTTTTTTTTAAATTTTGATCTTAGGGATCTGAATCAGTGATATTAATTTGTTACCATCAGTCAATAGGTCTATACAGGGTGATTATAATCAAGTTTTTCTCAAAAACTGCTTATCTGAATACAGCCAAATTTTCAGGATATCTTAATTAGACCACGGGGGAAGAGATTTATGAAATGAAATAAAAAAAGTTAAATTTTCGACCACCAGATGAAAAAATTTTACTTTTTTTATTGAATTTCTCTCCCCCCCCCCCCCCCATGGTCCATATAGCATATATACAAAGTTTCAATAGAATACATCCACCAGAACAGGCACTACATAGGTCTGATCCATGTCAGTGTACTGATGGGCACTATTATCTGAGCAGTGCCAGAATATTGAAACTACTCACACCTATATAGCGCCCGTTCTGGTGGACATATTCCATTGAAATTTGGTATACATGGTGGTTCAGAAAAGATGGGAAAAACTTTGAGGTGATAGTGCACACCAATACAAACAATTGTCATCAAAGAATGCATGGTCTAACATGAAATGCAAAAGTGCTAGCATGTTTTAAAATGGCTGCTTTGCAAGTGTTAAAATGGCATTCCTGTTGAAATTCATCGGGAGAAAAAGAACACCATGCATGCAAATGTAACCTGGGGAAATCTCATCTTCACACCTGTTTTCCTGTCCTTGTACGACCTGCATCAGACTGGGAAGCAAGAAAGGATCCTATTTTGCACAGCTGCCGATGCAAGCACGCAAATGTTTTCGGATTTGGCAACTGCCTGTGGGGAAAACACTCACTGTACATTTGCGCTGCTTCTGTGGTACTTCTGTTCACAGCTCCACAAATGAAATGCATGTCTACTTTTTCAATATTACTAAAATGCACCATTATCCCATATGCTACAACTACTAGAACAGTTGCATGCTAGAATAACTTCACAGGGCTGGCGTCTGCGCCTTCTATTCACTGTGACACAGATATTCATACAATTTCTTGTTCCCCAAGTTACATTTGCATGCATGGTGCTCTTCTTCTCCCAATAAATTTCAACATGAATGCCATTTTAATGCTTGCGGAGCAGCCGTTTGCATTTCATGTTAGACCATGCATTCTTTGATGACAATTGCTTGTATTGGCGTGTACTATTACCTCTTAAAGTTTTCCCCCATCTTTTCTGAATCACTCTGTATACATTATATGGACCAAGGGGAAAAAAGGAAATACAATAAAAAAAATTGCCAACTTTTCACCTGTTGGTCAAAAATTGAACTATTTTTATATTGCATAAATCTCTCTTTCCCATGGTCTCATTAAGATATCTTGAAAATTTGGCTGCATCTGGGATGAGTATACTCAGAACATGGGAACTTTAAATCACCCTGTATTTTTAAAAGTGATGAAAAATCAACACTACTGTACGTGTTACCATGGTTTTGGTTAATTTCACGCTGGAAGTTAAAAAAAATTCCAATACATCAATCAAATAACTCAATTTATAAAGCAGTTAATCAGGGCATTGCTTTGGATTTACATGCAGCTACTCTGCTTCATCCTCACTACTGTGATTGACATATATTTTTATATTTTTCTTCTTCTGAGCAACCAGGAATTAAGATGTTGTAACTAACCCCACCATGATAGTGGTCATATAGCTATCTTCTGAAGATGTCCCCCCTCCCATCGAGTGTCAAAACATGAAATTCATAGTATTTCCATGTTATTTACCTAAAAATTGTTGTTTCTTCTTTATTGTGTTTATTATGAAATAAAGGGGTCTGAGAGAAATGCTTTTGAATGTTATCCAGCGTTACATTGGCCTATTTATTCCTATGGGCACTTAGAAAAAAAAAATTGCATTGGAGAAAAAGGGTGTGTGTTAAATTCACGTCAGTACAGTATTCAATGCATAAAATATTGTGGAAAGGGGGAGGATAACAAAATATTGAAACTTACGTTCCTCTAACCAAATCTGTTATAGTCTCAGACACAGAGTCATCTCCAGCACTCGAATACTAAAATGTGTAAAGGAATGGATGCAGATGAAAAAATATATATATATTAATCCTTTGCAAAAGCAAAAACTAAAAGGGAAAAAAATCACACACAAATAAACTTAAATAAAATTAGATCTACAGTTTTAAATTAAGAAGGAAAATCGACTTTTTCCTTCAAACAAATTGTTAAAATCAATATTTTTGCTCATATTGACTAGTGTGGTTACATTAATTCATAGGTAGTCTAGTGAAAATTCATAAATTATCTCTTATTGTGAAATAAGAATCTTAATTCATTCTGAGCATATAGGAAAAGATAAACACTAAGGGATTACTGGATTTCATAAAAAATCATGTCTTTAAAGGCAAAAATGGCAATACAATGTGATACATTAGTACAAGGATTGATAAATAACAAAACAAAGAAAATTTATGTATCAGAGCCAGAATTTTTTAGGAGTCAAACATATTTTTTTGTCAGATAAAAAAGGGCCTAAAACAATTTTCCTTCAACAGTCGACACTTGTTTTTATGAGCCCATACGTATGTGAAAAATAGTTTCTAAATGGAAAAGGGTTTTAAAGTAATAATACGATTAAATACTCGACGTTTGCCGTATAGCTGTGTTTGTTTTGAATTTTGGGTAAACCCAAACGTCGAGTATTTAATCGTATTATTACTTTAAAACACTTTTCCATTTATAAACTATTTTTCACGTACGTATGGGCTCATAAAAACAAGTGTCAACTGTTGAAGGAAAATTGTTTTAGGCCCTTTTTTATCTGACAAAAAAAAAATGTTTGACTCCTAAAAAACGTGTATAGCCGTGTTCGCTTTGAATTTTGGGTAAACCAAAACGTCGAGTATTTAATCGTATTATCAAACCCAAAAGGTAATCCATTTTTATTCTTTAAAGTAATAGCATATACTAGCTATTACTAGCACATACATAGTTTGGAACCATAAGATAACTTCATAAAAACGAACAGTTCGTAGATTGGAGGTTCATAAAATTGAGCGTTGACTGTATTTATTAATTTCTCCCATTTTCTGAGACTTGAGAACCCCTTTAACCTGCCTTAGTAAACATGCAGACAAAAATTTAGAAAATTTTGTCTCACCCTGACTCTAATTTAGCAATAACACATAATTTTGAGAGTTTATTTCAATATTTCAGTTACTTTAGTGGCCTGGCACATGAAATTTGTAAAGACCCGCATAAATACCCAACCAATTAACTGTTCAGAATCACTCTAGATATAACTTCTGGTTGTCATTAGTCAACAGATAACCAGCATAAATCTATCATAGTCTATCAACAACTAGTATTCATGCATGCGTTTTCAAAGCTCAAGTCATTGAAACATGATGAAAAAATGAACAATTCATAAAACAAGTCTCTCATACCCCAAACAACATGAAAGGAGGAGGAACAGAACATGCTTTGTGTGAAGGACAGAAATAAACAAGCATGAATGTGAGCAAATAGGAGAAAATCTCAAATTAAAAAAAAATTCACATTGCACATGCATCGCTACAAATAGAGAAGTACAGAAGTTATTTATAATTTCAGGCATTACTTGTTGCCATTAACCCCCTAAAATCTTGGGATGCTTTTCGATGATTAGAACTCAAGTTTTGTCTGTCAGGTTAGCAGCTTTAGCAAGCCCAGTCCCTTATTCTTCTGAGTAGCTATGTCCATTTGAGTGTGGTAATCACTCACGGTTCTGATCCAGTGCTAAATTAAAATGCGAACCAACACAAAAACGCTTAGATATCCAAGCCCTGACCGAACTTTGTGTTCTCCTGTATTTCCTGCACGGCCAGTTATTAACAACGCCCTCTTGGCATGTAATGAATTTTAATTGAAATGTGATGCCAGAAACACCCCCCAACAACCAATATTTTAAATTTTTCTATCAGATATTTAATGCTTCTGTTTTACCTGTTTACTTCTTTCATCCAAGAGTTCTACGAATTTAGCCGGAAACCACCCTCGTAATCCATTCAGCTCCCCTATCCAGCAATGCTCATCCTTCTGACTTATTATCTGCAAGAAATAAACAGGTTTAAAACTCTTTTCCTCCACATACATGCCAATTACTCTATCTAGCCTGCATCCCAAGTGCCACAGTTACCTATTCTCTCATTCATGTCGGTAGGACACTAAGAACTTATTTCATTTATACCGGAATTCAGAAATTCTGCCATATTTTCAATTAAGACATCAGTGAGATTCAATTAATTTGCAGCGATATACTCATTTGTGAAGCCATTGTGAATTATTTCTGTTGATCCTAATAATTTACCTAAACATAAAGTTTGTCTCTCGCATACTAATGATGAAAAACACCCCTAAAAGCGGCATTATAATAGGGGGAAGAGCACAAGAAGAAAATATGGTTCAGAGGGGACTCTGGGCAATAAAAGAATAAGGAGCATTGACTTGGTTCATACATAAGATTTTTTTTAACCAATACAATAGTGAGATAAGACAGACATGCATATGCTAAACAGTTGAACGAACCAAATGTCACATGCAAATAAAACAAATCATAATTTGAGTGAAAAAAAACAACCAAATGCATCTGAATTATATATAAAAATAAATAAAAAAAAATCAGATTATAGATGGTAAAAAATAGGAATGAAAAGCAACACTTTGATATTATGTGCCATTATGATAATTTTACACAAAAATCCCACAAATTTCAAATTTTTTGTGATACATATGCTAAGATTTCATAAAAGAATATATTATTCTCGAAGAACTCAATCATTGATGTATGTGAAATGGTGAGCCACGAGAAGCAAAATCAAATGTTGAGAACCTCTTTAATTATAAAGCATACCACTTGTGTGTATCTGGACTGCATCTGAAAAAACACAACTATATTGAAAACTTGAGCAACCTGGAAACAAGTTGGTACCAGACACCTTAGATATTGAGAAACTATGTTGATAGAGACGATCCTAGAAAATGTAAAAATGATAGCCTGCCAACAGTAGGTAGATTCATTTTGTCTCATGACAGCTCTTTTCTGCGCATATCCAGCTTTCTAATCTCATACTACTGCATTTTAAATTTTTAGTCAACTTTAGTTTGACATGAATAATTTGTTGCCACACAATTTCTAATAAAGAGCATCGCTTGCTTTGGAAACTGGCACCACAGATGTGAAAAAAGAACTTTTTGAGCACGTTGCTGTCTGAACCAAACAAAAATGATTCCATCAAATTGATGCAATATGGTTTTGTCTGGCAGGTGTTTCAAGTCTTTTTGGTCACATTATTGCTCTCCAGAAACTTCAAAATACCATTGATGAATATGAATTGATTGCGAATATGAATTTATGAATTAATTTATATTCCAGGGACTTGAATGGAAAATATTTGAAATTGATTTGATGGTAAATTAGTGTCTAATTGTGAGGCACCACTATAACAGCATGCCAAATTGTGACAAGAAATGGGCTGATATTTGATACAAACTTTACTTCCCTGTATAGGAATGTGTAAATCATCAAGTACTATTATGCAAGTTTTCACAAATTCTAAATAGAGGAAATGTTTCTGTAAGATGTTATAAATTGACCCTGCATTTATTTATAAGGAATTCTCGTATTCATCTCACCTTTACCCAAATATAATAAAGTTTTAATGAAAGTTGAAGTTGAATGTTTAGTGAGGTATATTAATTGTACCATCAATATAAAGAAATATGTATATAGGGGATATGGAGAAGAAGGCAATAAATATTTACTCACAGTGATTATATCATTCTTACGAAAACCAAGCTCATCATCGTCATGCCTCTCAAAATCAAGGCATGCTTTTGCTCGTCTCCTTCGAGTCCTGGATACATTAGCAAAAACTTCATGATCCCTTGTATGACCTTCCATAGAGTAATCAGCTACAAGATTCTAAAGAATTATGAATGGAAAAAACACAAATGAATTAAAATAAAAAAGCAATTATCGAAAATCAAAATGTAAAAATACAAATTGTGAATGAAAAAAACAAATGAAATGATGAGAAACAAATGAAAACAGTTCAGTTTGGCTCCATTCCTGGCTGCTCCTTATCAGCGCAGCAGTTGATTTGACATGATATATGGGCGAGTGCTATAGATTCAGAAGAAATTTATGTAAATTACATTGACTGCCAAAAAGCATTTGATAAAGTAGACAGATTGCTACTACTGAGGAAGCTAGCTGGCATGGGTGTTCCTGATGAAATTGTGAGGATAATTCAAGTACTGCTATCAGATAGGGTTTATCAGGTTCATCAGGTAGCCAGCGTCATGTCCAGAGAATGCCAGATGTCAAGCAGAGTCATCCAGGGGTTAGTGTGAGGTCCGATCTTATTTACTTTGTACACTTACGATATCACTTGGGCTGTTTCATCAATCCCTCAATTGCAATTCGCTGATGACACAAAGTTATTCTCTCCAGCAGAAAACACTAGAGGTCTAAGAATTGCATGCCAACAAATTTTTCAGTGGAGTCCCGTGTCAACATCAAAAAGCAGATCAATGCATTTATGCAGACACACCGATCCTGAATATTATCAACTAGGTAATGAAACGTTACAGCAATTAGATACATGCATGGATTTAGGTATGGTAATGAGTCGCATCCTGGATTTGATAAGTCATTATCATGGCATAGTCTGCAAAGCTAACAGAATTTCATACATGTTATGTATGTATGGCATACCATAAGTGTGATGCACATACGTAGTCATATGCTTTTTGTGTACACGTTTGCCTAACTCTGGAGTTCTGTTCACAGCAAGTATGAAGCCCTTGCAAAATTAAGGACATACCGCTTCTTAAAGAGCCACAGAGGTTCTTTACCACTTTACCAAACGATTAGCTAGCATGAGCGGTTGATATTACTAGAGGCTTCAATTTCTGGGTTTACACTCACTGGAATGACATAGACTGGCTGCAGATCTGAAGGTGTGCTACAAACTAGTCTACTAAATTGTTTATCTACCATCGGGAGAACCTTTCTTTGAGATCATAGATAGACAAGTTGTCCTACAGAGGCATTGCTTCCAGATAAGAATACCAACAGCCAGAAGAGATTGCTTTTCCCACTGATACAGATGCTGTATGGCAAGAATATGGAACTGCCATCAGAACTTGTCTCCCCTACACAAGATTTGCTTCCGCTATTGACAATTTGGACATGGCTCTGTATGCGAAGCGTTTTCCCTTCTAATATTTCTAATTATTTTCATTATTTATTCATTATTATTTTATATTATTATTACTTTCCAGTGTAAGAGCATTTCATATCTTCTGGGGTTATTGTAAATAAATAAATAAAACATAATTGGCGGATTATCCAAAAAACCCACCTTAGTGTAGAATAACAGTTAAACCCCCAATTTGATGAATTGGAAGAAACCAACAATTTTATATGCTGAATCGAAGAAATTACCAAATCTGAGTCAAATTGATCAGAAGCATAAACACACTTTGAACAGAAAATTTTAAAAGCTACTTAATTTGGGGTTACCGTTACAAAAATTGAAAAAAAAAAATAACCTTAAGAATAAAACTAGGATGCATGAAAAATTTCTTGTCAGAAGGTTGTTTGGTACATCCAACATTTTTATAGAATTCTGTCAAAATAGCCATTTTTTTACTTTTTCAAAAAATGCTTTCTCTTCACATGAACCACAATTCTTTACTTGTCAAGACAGAGCAGAGAAACTTGAAGTAACTTCTTTACTGGAATTTAAACATGTGGACAGCATGCTGCTTTATGATATTGGTGTACACCAGGCATCTTCAACCCATTGCTTGTGAGCACCATGGTGCTTCCTGAAACACCTAGGGTGCTCGATGCTCGTTTACAAATCGGTGCTCACAAGCACTTAATCAACATTTCAATTAGATACCTTGTACAAACTGCATTTGGCACAGTTTGAACTACTTGGCTCTTGCGCTAATAAAATCAAAATCCAATCCAATGCAAATTGCACTCAAAGATTGAAATCATCCTGCTTCCATGACTTTGTATTTCACACTTGTCGTAACAGTGCTCTTCTTTTGGTGATGGGTAAAGGATGGGTAGTGGTGATTAGAAAAAATGTTGAAGACCTCTGGTGTACACCAATTGGCAACTGAAACCTTCCCATGCCTGCTCATAATGGCTTTATCAACCCCTTCACTTAAAAAGAACAGATTCCTACTCCTAATTTTTGGGTTGTCTCTAAACAACAGCTGAAAGTCTAATCCCGGAAAGTCAAATCTTTGATTCTTTGTGGTTTTTGGGTTATAAGAAAGAAAAAATTGAGGGTAGTTTGAAAAAAAAAATCATTTTATTGAGAAATTTTATTCATTAAATAGGGGTTTGACTTTCATTTTTGTCGAAGATTAGAAAATGAAATGGTTAAATCAAAGAATTTGTTGAATTGGAGCTCGTTGTAGCCTGGAGTTCAACTGTTCATACACTTTTTCTTATAGGCTATGCCCATTTTTTTCTGAGAAGTCGGGATAGAAAACAAAAATAGTCCACACCACTTATTAGAATCATGGGCTATCATTTAGTTATTGTTATCACTTTCTAACAAATTGTTATTTCCGAAGTTGTTGTTTACTGGCACCATGTTGTATCATGCTGGGACAGCCTTGCGGGAAACAGAATGGACTAATATCATAACATGGAAAAACATTCATTTTTTGTTATTGGGCCTTTTGATAATGTTAGCCATTAGTCCATTGCCGGACTCGTGATGCGAGGATCCGGGTTCGAACCCCACAGTGGTGGTCGGCTGAAGTTGGTTTTCTGTGGTTCCCAACTTCAAGGCGCAAATGCGAGCCGATCTCCCCGTTAAAAAGTCTCGCCACAGAGAGCAACAGTCCTACAACGGTAAATCATTCAACCATAACACTTCACTCATAGTTTGTAAAACTGGGGGCAGATGACAGCACTACACATAACAAGCATTACACAGAAACAAACTTTACGTCAGGTTGCACTACACGTACACGCACATTCCCGCATGTACCGATTCGTTGGGGGGTTCCGGGGGGGGGGGGTGCATGTGTGGTATAGCAGTAGTAGGTAGGGGCTCGGGGATCCATGATGTTCAGCCACCTCGTTGGGCAATTTGCCTGTTGTGGCGTTGTATTTGTATTTGTATTTTTTTTTCATCAAAAGTTTTTACGTAGTCTGAAGCTAAGGTTTAACCAAACTCAATTTTATCCCTGTAAATTATTGTTATCAGGCTGCAAGACTATGTAGGAGGCTAGAAAGTGTTCTTTTCCCCCCCCCCCTTGTTGACAAATATTTATGTACGAAATGTTGTATGTACATATAGTAAAGGTAAATGTATGACGAAAAAACTCCTTCCTTCAGTTCTTGACCAGTTTCTTTCAGTTGACCAGATTAAAATTTCTTTTTTTCAGAGACTTTCTCAAGGGATCTATGAAACGTACTGTGTATATTAAAAAAAAAATCGTAATTTGTGATATACATTAAACCGTTCTAATTTAATGGCTGAATAACAAATTCAGAATTTTAGTTTTTTAAAAAAAGCAGTCCCGTTTTAAAGTAGAATAAAAAAAATAATAGAGCTAGATTGAAACATTTTGCAACCAATTATATGGGAAAGAAAACAAGGCGTCTCATTTTAGCAATACCTGTTTACCATACATCCAATTCAACCAGACAGGATGTATGGTCACTGTACTTGTGAACTTTTTCAGATACACAGTTACATTCATAAAAAGTTTGACGACCTTATTTTTGCTAAAATAGATTTGAGATCAATGTACTCTGTTCACATGGTGCTAAAACCCCTTACTATTCCTACAGATCTTTTTTATGTTACACGATTATGACTCCTCGCATTTTCTCTACTGTTCCTGTATCGGAAAAAATACTGCCGGATTATCTACTGCTGGTTTTCTTTCTCCCTCTTCCCGATGCAAGCCATATACTTAGTTCTAGTTCACAGGTTGGTGTGCCTCCCCACACTCAAAGTGGACTCTCCATACCACCTGCTGCTGCCACCTGGAACTTGTACTCTCAAAAACATGGGGCGTTTCTCGGCTTCTATATAACTGACTTTCTTCAGTGTATCTCAGGATGCAAGATGGACGTATTCTCTGTTCGCATGATGCTAAAACCCATCTTATTATTTCTACAGGCTAGTCCCATTTTCATATATGTTACATTCCGTATTTTAATTGTTTTTCTTTATAAGTTTCTTAAGTTTATTTCTCCCACATCAATCTCGCATCCTTTATTTGATTATTTCATATATTATATTTTATGTTCCTCCCATAGTTCCTCTACCTATCACATGTTTATTAATGTCTTGCCCCACCTTAGCCATTTTTTGTTTAGGGTTGTTCCTCTTGATAAGCAGTTTTTTCATCCACCCTTCCCCACCTGTTTCCACTGCTTTTGCTTTCCAGTGATATTGAGTCTAACACTAGTCCTAGGGTCACCCATTCTCCCCAAGTTTTCCAAATTCAAAAGCAAGAGATCTAGTTCTCTTTCCAATTCTTCCAAAGAACCAGACAACCCTTCTCCCTCCGATTCCTCTATGCTTCACAATATCCAGGATAAGCGACTTGCCATACTAAACCATCTCATGCTCCTATCCCAAAAGCAAGATTCTATCAGTATTCAACTCAATGGATTATCCCAGCGACTAAGTGCAGTAGATGAATTTCTGCCTATTGAGGATCTCCAACACCAAGTCTCCGACCTCTCTGAACTTCGCTCACCTCCAAAGTTATCGACATAGAGGACCGCTCTCGTCAGTCAAACCTAACTTTTTGTGGCCTCCCGGAGGAGGCCTCGGACATCGAATCTACCTCGACTCTTCAGTCTAAAATATAATTAAATGCTGTTCCAATCTTCTGTAACTTGAAATTTCCGCCTCCAATATCGACCATTGTCATAGAATTGACTCTAAAAGAATCCCCGGGGTCCCAGACTTTCAATAATTAAATTTAATAAACTCAAAACTAAAACTGAAATTCTTAAAAATGCATTTAAATTAAAAAAAACAGTAGTATTTCAATCTCTGAGGACTATTCACCTACGTGGGCAAATTTGGAGGGCCTTCCAAAAATGTTGCGACTCCGGATTTAAAGTTAAACTCTTTCACAACTTTGCCCTTGTCAACATCATCAAATACATTTGGGATCCCAGCATTAATGACATTATCCTGTTTCCCCAAACACCGGCACCTCCTCACTCAAAACTCAGACCTAACTTCTCCCCTTGATATTGCCTCCTAATTTAATCGTGCCTTCTCTTCTGTTTTCTCCTTCAATCCCACTCTCCCCCACACAATACTTCTTTTCTGATTCACTTCACAACTCCAATCCCATCTCTTTTTCTAAAGCTGGTCTCCTGAATATTCTAAAAAAAACTAAAACCCCACTCTACTAGCTCCAATGGGATCCCAAATCATATCCTCAAATTTCGCACAGATGAAATTTCTAACCATTTCATTATTTTCAATGTCTCACTAAACACATCTAAATTAGCCTCTGATTGGGAAATTAATAAGATAATTCCCGTTCATAAAACAGGTTCACTGTCCCATACTCTTAATTTTAGACCAATTGCAATCCTCTTGCTGCAAGCTCTTTGAACACATAATTGCCAAGGAAATCTGTATCCACCTAGACATGATTAACTCTTTCTTCCCTAACCAACATGGATTCAGATCATCGTTATCTGTATCTACCCAGTTAACACTTTTCACATGACTTAACAGACACCATTGACAAAAACCTACAAACAGATATCATTTTTCTAGAATTATCTAAAGCATTTGACAGGGTGCTCCATAATAAACTGCTACTAAAACACCTTGGTCTAAATGTTCAACTGCTTAAATGGGTGGAGGCCTTCCTCATTAACTGCAGCCAGTTTGTCTCATTCAAGGGCCAGAACTCTCCATTCCTTCATGTCAAGTCTGGCACACCCCAGGGTTCAGTCCTCTTGCCATTATTATTTCTAATTCATATAAATGATCTACCCGACTTCATAAACTCCCGTATCAGACCCTTTGCTGATGATTACGTCATTTACAAAACAGTGTCAAATTTTTCCGACCAAGAAACATCTCATTATTTCCGAATGTTACTCAACCTGGGAGAATTGCTCTTCAACTCCTCAAAAACAGTTTTTAATTGGCGTGAATTGTATTTAAAAAATCAATCAGTAAAAAGGGGTTTTTTTTTCAGATTTATAAATGGCATGTAGATGTGAATAGAAAAATCTATACAAAAATAGGATAATAGATTTTATTGTTGATGAATGAAGTATTATGGGGCCTTTCAAGTATTACATCATGATCGATGGGGGGGGGGGGGGGGTTCCAATTTGCTGACTTTTGATGACAAGGGGGGTTTGAATAATGCTTACGTCATCAACCACCCTATATGAAATATTTTTAATGGCATCTTACTCGGTACGCCAAAAACGAGGAAAAACCTTTCGATAGTTTGTGGTCACTTGAAGTAACATTCCCCCCCCCCCTCCATTGATAAGTGCCCTACAGAGCCACTTTAGTAATCTCTAAATGTTTCGGGGATCCAAGTGCTCTGGAAATGTGTACGGGCTGCTTAAGTGCTCTGGAACTGCCATGCATCACTTAAGTGATCCGTAATTATATGCCGTGGATCACTTAAATAATTTGAGAATGTGCTGCGGGTAACTTCAGTGGTGTAGAACCACACTGGGGGCCACTTAAGTGCTCTAAAAATATGTCACGTGTCACTCAAGGGAACTCTAAATGTTACACTGATCGCTTAAGTGTCGCGTGGTACAATTTCAGAACACTTAAGCTATCTGTAAAAATGTGCAGATTAGTTCATTTTACAAAATTAGGTTTGAGGAGGGCAGTTCGCATCAGATCACCCCCAGCGCCATATTTGGTCCGCGGGCTAAGGTCCTTTATGCGATTTATCATTATATGGCTTAGAGGGTGTATCCGTCGCAATGAATTTATTAAAGATAAATTTTGAGTTCATAGCCTTCAAATAACATTGAAATTAACAGAAATTGATTATAATAACATATAAATGTATTTTTTTCTGAAATTTCAAATTTAAAAACTATATATTTTTTGCATTAAAAAAAAATAAAGTTTTGATCGTCGGAGGGGGGGGGGCATGAGCCACCCTATGCCCCCGTGTACGGCAATGATCCCACCAATATGCGTTAAGATTGCTGACAAAGGGGCAGGGGCATGTGTCAGAAATGGCTAAAAATTTGCTTATGTAATACTTGAATGGCCCCTCTATACTGTTTCAGACCTTTTCTTTAATTTGGCTACAAATACTTTTGTCTTATTAGACAGAAGAAAAAAAATTTATAAAAACCCAAACCAACTGGGAGCTATTTCGTGAACATGTCATATAGTGAAATCTCTGGTGCACCTTCCAGTGTGTGGAAGACAGATGGCAGCACATCTCAACTCACGAAACCCACATCATCATAAGCACACATGCTCTGACATAATAGATACATTAAGGCTAGACAGATTACATAAGCAAAACACTGTCCCACATGCATCATTTCGTTGAAAATTACCAGAAAGAATGTTTACAAGGTGCATGTGTAATTCAGTAGCAGTTTTTAGTACATGTCTGTTTTTCAAATAATCAAGAAATATTCTGACACATAATGAGCAAGTTTCAAACTCATGAAACTACAGCACATCCATACGTGCTACTACAGTCAAAAAGTTCCGAGACTTATTTTAGTACAGAAGAATGAATACAGATAGAACCCGTTTATTTGGTATTTCCTTTGAAATAATTACCTGATCAAATTATGCATTTATGCCAATGTTCATAGAAAGATGTAAATGCAATTCCTTTTTGTCGCATCCTCCAGTGCCTTCCTCAACTTCACTCATAGTTTGACAGATTGATGGCAGATAGCAGCAATACACATAACAAGCATTTCATAGAAACAAACTTCACCTTAGGTTCACAACACGCACACACACATTCCGGCATGTACCAGCTTGTTAGAAATTCTGTAGAGGAATGTGTACACGGTGCATGTACAGTTGAGTAGTAGTAGTCACTGCTCCCTGCAATTCTTCGGAACACGAGAATCTTTGCACCTTCAGCAAATTCTTTTCCGAGGAAAAACCACACAAGGCAACATCAGGGGAACAAGTGGGTTATGGAAGTATCAGAATATGATGTTTTCACAGAGATAATCTGACACCAGGAGGTACCCTTGGGCCAGTGCATTGGTGTGATGGAGCACCCATGACTTAGTCTTCCAAAGATCTGGTCGCTTGCGTCTAACCAAATCATGCAGATGCTTAGGGACTCGCAAATTCCTCCTTGTGTCAGATTTTTACTTGTCAAAAAACACCACATTCCTATACTTTCACAACCACTTTATTCCCCTGATCTTGTCCCATGTGACTTTTTCCTTTCTCTCAGATAAAAAATCTGCTTGAGGGTATAACGTAATCATCAGCTACTTCCCTAAATTCATATATAAATTACACAAGTCTTCAGGTAAATTCAAGAAAAACATTGGCAAATTTGATTAAGTTATTTATTTACACATAATTTATACGATTAAATTACATCAGTTTCTTATTAATTCCACATTATCATTAAATGAATTTAGCCATTATCTCGACATTTAACAAAGAAACAATCTCAACAGTTTACGTCGATGACATTCCTCTTAACTGCAGAAATAGCCACGATTTCTCTGCAGGGTCAGATGAAGATCCCGGAAGCAATCTACATCGATTGGCAAGAGTTCATGATCACAGTCAAAAGATCAGCCGTTGAGTGCACAGCCGACAATAACATCAGAATGTCAGTAGACGAAAGCACAGTGGATTATCTCGATGATCTCATCAAATTATGACGATGATTATTACATCACTATTCGTAAATAGTTCCAAGAGAACCATGGGAGACAGATTCATTGACAAGCAGACACGTGCAATACTCAAGTCATCCCATTTTATCACAAATAGAACTTCACGAAATCATTGATGAATTTAACGAGAGAAATTGTGATTACTAATAACGGGCCAGCCGAAGTAGTATGATGCACTTCACTTGAAAATATTAATCAAACATTGTAAGTGGACTGCAACACATCACATGATGTTAGCATGTTATGGTGAAGAGCTTTTCTACTCTACACCCAAAGCTGCCCACAAACTAAAGCTGGATGAACGAATGCATCGATGTAGCTTGTGCCGGACTATTTATAATAGAGAATGGATTTGTCTTCGGACCAATCAGAGTACAGTTGTCGTTCAGCACATGAAGAAATTGATGACATCATTCAATTGATTTGCACAGGGGACACATGGCATGGACTATTTTTAGAACACTATTACTTTTTTCGATGCCAACAGTCTCAACAAGATGAAGGAAGTTGATCGCTTGTTGATTCTCCACGATGTTTAAAGCTATTTTAATTTGAGATCATGGAATTATTATGACAAAACCGAAGCCCCTGGGTACCTCCCCTTGTGAGACAAAGTATTTAATAACAACGCAATTATTTTCATCAGAAATAAATATATATATATATATTTCAACATCATGCAATAATATATTATACATAAAAAATAAATATGCGTTCTCAAATCCTTGACTCAGCTGGGTTTTCTCCCAGGAGATCAATTAGTGTTATTTTGCCAGGGGTTTGCTGATGACACGACAATGCTGATAAATGGAACATATGAGCCCATATGGGAGATATGTTACAAGGGGCAACGATTCACAAATTCTGAAGAAGTGTGGCGAGCAGCGATGAAGGCACTGGGTGATGTGACAAAAAAAGTTGGAATCCGTATTTACAACCGGGGACGGCTCGAGCTTATCTGCTGCCCAAGTGCAAAGCTTCAGGTGCCGCTCTTAAAGACAACCCTGGCGGAAGAATGACAGGGTTTCAGCATAGGAGACCCTGGGTTAAACCTGATTTCTTTTTTCTAGTATAAAGCTGCACATTGGTGTTTCCATAACGAAATGTGCGTGACCATACATCCCACATTTAAGGAAAATTACTCGATTTTTGGTCCAGGATTATTTTATAATTCTTAAGTATGCCAGATAACTTAATTCACCTTACAGCTCTTATTGATGAACCATCACTACTTATATTTTTCCAGTAAAGGGTAAAGAGCAAGTATAACGAGGTGACATTTATTAAGAAATTTATTTCAAAGGCATCTCTCGTGCTTCAGTGACTGGAAAAGTGAGAAGCAGACTTTTTCATTTGCTCCTATTCAATCGTTCCGGAAAAATTACTGGGTGAGGGCACTAGAATGCACCACTTTCCTCTTGTGACATAGTATATTCTTATTTCTATTATATTATGGTCCTAGGATTTACCCATTTCCTCAACACCATCCTCTTCAAGATATGACTCAAAAGCGTGATGCCATGTGAATTTTACTTTTCAAAATTTTTTTAAATCTAACTAAAGTCTCAGATGCCACCCCCTATCACTTGCCACCCGGGTGCACTGCACCCCTTGCACCCTCACTTAAGTCACCCCTGTTTACATCTTTGTACAAAACCACGGCAAAAATTCATAATTGCACAGGGTAGCTACTTTGAAGTAAACACCTAATAAACAGGTTCTATCTGTATTCATTCTTCCATATTAAAATAAGTCTCAGAACTTTTTGAGTGTAGTATATTGAATAAATGCTGTGTAATCGTGAATATTGCGATAGCTTTTACATCTCAAAAACTAGGCTTTAATCACTGTAACGAGGTGGTTAGCTTATCTATCACATGTAGTGGAAATCCGAAATCTATTGATAAATTGGTTGCCACTATATATGAATTTAAATGTGCTTGAGCGAAACAACAAACAAAAAATTGTAGCAATATGATATAGACACTACTAATAGCTCGTTCAACTTAATCTGAATATTTCACAATGAATTTCCATGGTAAAAAATGAAAAGAATAAAAATTAATTGCTCACGATTTTAAGCTTTGGATCGACAGACTGGAAATGACGAGCAACTTGAAGAATAGCCTCTCGAAGATCTACCAAGATTTCAGTTTGGCGCACATTTTTGGTCTTCATGTCGTCATCCATCTCATCGTCCCCAAACAGAATCAATTGTAACATAGACTTAGACCTTTTCAACTGTCTCCTGTTGAGATGCTGGAAGAAATACAAAAACCATGCATTAAGAGAGCGTTATCATGCATTATTAAGAAGAGTTAATTCAATACGAATTTGATTATTAATTCATTGGGGGGGGGGGGGGTATTAATGCTTTTCCGTTAACTGTCATTGAAATACTTTTACATTATCAATACATGTTTTAACATATTTTCTTCCACTGGGTATATGAGTAGTGCCTGTTCTCTGACTCTTACAGAGAATGTCAAAATATTATCATTGCAAAGCAAGTAGAATACTCCCACCTGTTTAGGTAGGTTTTTTGTGTTCTCGGGATTCAGCAAAGCACCTTGGTCAGCCATGAGGTAAGCAAGATGTTTTCGCCTCTGAGTTTCAAGACCAATGTCAGTAATGGAACCACCAATTTCAAAAGCTACTTCTAAGAGCTGGTCAACATCTTCAACTTCACCAGGAATATCAGAGAGTGCATTGAAAATCTGAGCAGAGTTTTCCAAGACTTTCAATTCCGACTCCTGTAATGATAATTTAACGTAATCTCTTTTCATGTTTTATATGAATTTTATCCAGTGTAGCAAATATATATATATATTCGCTAATATTCAAATTTATTTTGTGAGAAGTAATCATATCAAAGTTAATGACTGCATGAAAGGCATGTATGTAGAAACCTTTTAATTAGATTGATATACAGTAAAACCTCCCAACAATGGCCACAAATGGGACCATAAAAATATGGCTGCTATTGGGAAGTGGGCATTTTATTTCAGAAAAAAATTTTGCAACCTATATAACATGTGAAATGATAATCCGTTCTGTAAATGATTGCAATATAATTAATTTGATTTTATTGGAATATCTGATTTTTGACACTGTATATAATTACTGATTAACTGAGAGGGCTCCAACTAAGGGGGGGGGGGATCATGTGGTCTGGTGTCCCGGACACTGGACCAGAAATAGGGCACAAATTTCACTCTTTAAATTATCCTTCAACATTACAAGGGACAAGCATGCATCTAGCCTCGATCTAGTTCTTGCGACCTAGCATCTAGTTGCAGCCCTGCTAATCGATCAAAAGTGCTATTTTGACATCCTCACAAACAACTTGGCAAGAAAAATGACATGGACCATAGGGTGTTCCAGCAATCTCAAATAGTTCATTTCCACCCACAATCAAATATACTATACATGCTCAACCAATGATGCACTGGCCTAATTTGTCCGGCTAAGTCATCTGATGTGGCCTGCGATCTCAAACCTAATTTTGTTTGAACCAATGGACCATTATTTGGGTCCACCAACTGGCTGCCTTAGCCCATGAGAGCAGGTACCGCTCCTGTACAGGCCCTAAGTGGCACATTCTCAGATCACTTCAGTGACCCACAGCATATTTGCAGATCACTTAAATAGCCAGTGGTGCATTTAAAGATTATTCAAGTGACCTGTGGCATGACTATAGATCACTTAAGTGGCTTTTTCCCTCTCCACTGCCTTCAATATACCCATCTAGCATTTATACCGAAGAAAAGAGAAGGCATACATAATTTTTCCTATAGAGCTTGAGGAAAAAAAAATCTATTGAAATTTATTTTTCCTCATAGCGAAATGCTTATTTTTCTTCCTGACTCCATGTCTAAAGTGACCATTGTTCGAAGGTTATCTGTAGTGTTAAGTCTATGGGATGTGTTCGGTTCAAACAAAATGTGCCTGTTGCTTGAAGATTACTATTGTTTGGAGGTGGCTGTTAGAGGAGATTTTACTGTATTTTACAATAAATTTCGACATTCATGTCATATATATAGCCCTCTGGTGGCTCGTCGTCCATGAGCTATTAGCTGATCGGTTTCACCGTCCATTGCACGGTTCCGTTCGGCATATATACGCTCTAGCGAAGGAAAATCTCTATCTCCTCTGTAGCTTAGTGGTCAGAGCACTCGTCCGGCAATCGAGTGACCCGGGTTCGACTCCCGGTAGAGGCAGAGATGAGTTTTTTCCTTCCTTAAAAAAAAAAAAAAAAAATCAACATCTCAAATAATAAATATCTTCACAACATCCAGTCTTCCGTATATCTTGTAATAAATTTACCATTATGCTAACAATCAAACTTCAATAGTTGCGAATAAATAAGACAACTATAGAGTCTGACTTAGAAGGAAGAGGGTGAAGGGTTCCAAGATGCAACAATTTTTTAGTTTATTTCTTTTGCTCTCAGAAGGGGGGGGGGGGTGAGCAGTCGCTTCCTCTGTTCCCCTTTATTCTGTCAATGCCCTCTAGCCATATTGCTCTTGAAAAATAGATAGCAGATGGCAGCACTATAACAAGCATTACACAGAGACAAATTTCACATTAGGTTCACAACACATGCACACACATTTGTTAGAAGGTCCACAGAGGAATATGGAGAAGGTGTATGTGTGGTTTGGTAGTACAAGTGGAATCTCTGTAGCTCAATATGTGGATAACTCTACTATCCACATAAAACTCTACATCTATTATTCCCTTAGTTGGAACAGTACTAATTTCAATGTGGGGGGGGGGGGGGGAGAACTCTAAGTTGACACATGTTTGACTTAATTCTGTTTAAGTCGACTACAATTTTTGTCCCTTTACCATGGCTGGTTTTTACAACTGCTCGTGTGTTACCAGTTATAAGAATTTTTCGACATTGTTCGTGGGTATTTTGACAATCTTTTGTTTCTTTGTTCTCTATGATGGGCCCCTTTTAGCCGTTGGGGATGGGGACATACTTGTGAAGAATCAATGTTTGAAACCTCTTGACTGGCTTATCATTTTAATGGCATTTATAGGAAAGGTCTTTCATTCTTTTCATGGTAAAAAAAAGTGTGGATATTGTCGACATCCAATAAGGAAAAAATCTTATCTATTGGGAGTTTTGATATTGTCTGTTGCGGAGAATGTTTTTGGTAAAACTCAGTTTTAGAAAGTTGTGTTCTTGGAATGATTTCTTGGAAAAGGAGTAAAATAAAAAGAGCTAAAGCCTGTGGTTAGATGCTGAATATATCACTTGGTTTTCATCGCAAGTACTAACAACCGTGGATGCAATGGCTCCATGCAAACTTCATACTTTAACTTTAAAATTGAAAGTTGAAATTTTGAAAAAAAAAAAAAAACTAGAATTAGGAAAAAAAAGTGAACTCATCAAAGAATATGGAGTTGCATGTAACACCATTTTAACATTAGGTAAAAATAAGGAAAAAATTATGTCAGCAGTTGAGTCTTCTTATGAACCAAGCAAAAAACACATAAGAAATCAGACTTCAGTGATGTAGAAAAGAAGCAACTTTTTTGTGATTCAAATCCATTTGATCTCCGGCAATCCCATTATCAGGACCAATAATTCAAGAGAAAGCAAAAAAATTCGCAAAAAGTCTCAATCAAAGTGATTTCACTGCAAGAGTGGATGGTTCACCTGATTCAAAGAATGCCATGGGATTGTTTTCAGGAAAGTTTGTGCAGAGAGCGTATCTGTACCTCAAGAAACTGTTGAAAATCTTAAGAATGAAATTCTCAAACCAACAGAAAATTCACACATCATCATAAGATGCAGATGTGTTTAATTGTGATGAGACACGTTTTTTTTTTTTTAGTCTTTGCTCAACCAGACTCTTACCTTGAAAGGAGAAAAAATGTCCAGGATGTAAAAAACACAAAGATCGTTTGGCAGTTCTTTTGGCAGCAAACTCTCAGATGGGTTGGAAAAAAATTGAAACCATTAGTTATTGGAAAATCAAAAAAATTGCAGAGCTTTTAAAAATGTTGAAACACTTCCTGTGAACTATTATGGCAACAAAAAGGCATGGATAGCATCAGAAATTTTCGAAAAATGGTTGAATTAGTTAGATAGAAATTTTCAAGTGAGAAAAATTTTATTTATTTTGGATAACTGCACCACTCATATATCCAAAAATATACTTGATTATTTTTCATAAGGCAATTTTTTTTTACACCTTTTGATTCTATTATGAAACAACCCCAAATCAAAATGAATGAGAATTAGCATTTTATTTAATGAAATTGTTTGAATGTATATAATTATGTACACAAAAGCGATGGGGAAAAAATTTAGAGTGAAACCCTGCTGGGTCAACATCTGCTTAAGCCTACGTGTTTGTCGATACTTTTGGGGTGTCGAGTTACTGTAGTAGTCATATTGCTCTATGAGGCAAAGTGAAATGAGGGAGGGGAAAACCCCATACCAATTCAAAAAATCAGAATCTGTCTTTGGTAAGTGAAAAAGTCATTAACCACTTAACGATCAGAGATGAGATATCTCTGCCTTGTGTAAATGGAAGGAGTACAGTTAAAGTCTGTTATAACCAGTTCGCAATCAGAGGGAAGGTTGCCATTATAACAAACTTCTCATTACAAACACAAATTTTAGTTTTTTGGACTGTAGAAAAAAAAAGGGGGGGGGGGGAGATTTGAAATTATTAATTTAGTAGCTCGAACTGTAGCTCTATATCTTCTAAAATTAATATTGTATTTCTTAGGACTGTATACAACAATCTACAACAATTACAACAGACTACAACAATTACAACAGAAAAAAAAAAACTGCAAGATCTGGTAGCGAAAAACAACTAATGATGGAGAAAATTAAGATCTGTTTGCTCTGTGCAATAAAGCCCTGAAAGTCAAGTCCTGTGTCCAGTTTTAGAAGATTCCAAGAAAGGAAAGAGGTGGCGAAATGATTTTTCCAGAGAAATAACAATGTCAAAATCAGAGGTGATCCACCACCTACTCAATCACCACACCTACAGGAAAAATTGAATTTTTCCATCTCCTATATAAATAACAAGATACAATACAGCATGTGGTCCTCTTACCTATTGAGAGGTACCCACATGCTCCGTTTTGAAACATCTATGAATGAGTAGGGCGAAGAGATAAAAAAAACCCTTTGGGTCCATTTTATGTATAAAGAAAGGAAAACATGCTTTTTGAGAATTTCCATTGTCTTTATAGTAAATGTGTTCTGATTCTCAATTATAAATAAAAAATATTTGCTTATAGCAAGTTAATTAATTTTTGACAATCACTTGTGAATTATTTTCAATAACAAGATTCTCGTTTTGTAAGCCATACTCATTATAATAGACTTTTACTGTACATTTTTGCGTGAGCTCTTTCTCTTCCTTCAAGACTTTTCAATGGTAACACTGAACAAGAAAATTGTCGTATTTCCCCCTCTAAAGTTTGATGATTGAAAAAAAAAGTACAGCATAACATACATAGGGTAAGAGTATCTGGAAGTGGGAGAAAGAATGAAAACTGCTCTCCCCTCCCCATCTTCTTTACTTCATTGCAGGGTTGGCAAGGTTTTGGACAGTACAGTAAAAACCACGGTATTTACCGTGGTTTTTACCGTACTGTATAAAACTGTCCTAAACTTCCTATTTATAACTATAAGTGAAAAACTTTGCAATTTGATAAAGAGGTAACTTCTATAATCAATTAAACTTTATATCATATAAATTATATAATATTATTAATTACATTAAATATAATAAAATTTTGAAATTCAAAGCAGTATATGCAAAGGGTTGGAGAGAGAAACGAAGAGTGTAAATTATTTTTCATTTTATAAATTTTTTGTCACTTTCTGAATGTTTTTTTTTTTATTTGAAAACAATACAGGGTGTTTCAAAAAGTTAGACCAAATATTAAAGAGGTAGTAGAATACCCATTTCAGTACAAGAATTTTAATCAAGAGACATGATTTTTTGCTGTGAGGTCAGAAATTAAACTGGCTAGAGGTGTGCAACAAGCACCTATTTGCAGGGCTCCCACTCGTCCTACTTTTCAGTAAAATGTCCTACTTGCTCGGTTTCGTCCTACTTTTTACCAAATCCTATCAATAAAATTTATGTAATTGATTTTAATTGAGCAGGGAATCCTTGATATATTGCCAAATATTATAAATGTTAGAGATTACAATTAATGATTCTGCCAAAGCAGAAATTGTATTGCTTTAAAGGCTATTTGGGGACGGGGTGTATGTGGACCATTTGATTTATTAGTTTTTCATTTGCTTAGTTTGAGGGTTCAATAAGTATAGTAGTCATTAAAAACTTCTGCTGGTTGAAAAAAAAAAATTTTTGTATTTATTACTCTTCATGCTCCTGGACAGTAACTAGCATTCATCATTCAAAATTATGGTGCAAATAGGTGAAACAACAGTTTGCATTACAAAGCAGTTGGATACATAGGCCTATTCTAAGTTTGGTGATTCTGATGCTACCCAATAGCATTCAGTTGTCTTCTGTATTTTTAAGGCATGAATAGGCATAAACAATATTTACCAGAGTTGGCAAGATTTTGGATAGTACGGTAAAATATAAAATCGTACTGTCCTAATCTGTCCAAAACCTCATATTTATAACTAAGTGAGAAACTTTGCAATTTGATGAAGAGGTAACTTCTATAATCAAATAATAAACTTTATATTATATAAATTATATTATAATATTAAAATTACATTAAATATAAAATTTTGAAATTCAAAACAGTATGTGCAAAGGGTTATATAACTGATATCAGGTTATCAAACAATTGAAACTGAACTGTCTTGAGGTTAGATATTAGATTTATGAAAACATGAAAGATACAAGAATGGGATAAAAAGTTGTTGCATGGAAATAAAAAAAAAAACAATAGATATGACTACAGAATAAAATTAAACTTACGTAATAATCGAGCACTAATTATCAAGCGCAGCTGCACCTTTTAACATTCGATATAACACATAACTAATTTAGCTGCCCTATCTGTGCTAAAATGATTTCTAAGATAACAAAATTTGAAAATATTCTTTCAATTGATGCAATAACTTGAGCGACATGAAAATAAAAAAAACCAAAGTGTTAAAAACAGTCTTTTGATAAGCCTTCTTCCAGTGTTTTTCGTATTGAATGATAGTATTGTAATTGTATGAATTGTATAATGGTATTGTATTGATAGTATTGAATGATAGAATTGTAAATATAGCTTGAATTTATTCGGTAAAATATTAGCTCCTGGCCTCATAACCGCAGCAATTTAAATTTAACAAAAACTTTGGGTCTTGAAGTCTTTTATCATCATATAGGCGTAATCAGTGTTTGTGAAATTGTGTTTTGTTAGTCATGAGTAGGTGCTACATAGTGGCCTCATTTTCTTCAGATATATTTTCTTTTATTTATAATTAGTTTTTAAAAATTGAGAATGTAAAATAGAAAGATCTATTTAAAATTAAAAAAAAAAGTTTGAAAAGTCAAAATAGAGCAATTTGCATTAAATAAACACTTTAACCATTGATATATATTCACATCATTATATTGCTATCTAATAAAAAATAATATTTATGTTGAGTTTCACAATAATGCAATGATTATTTAACTGTGACTATGCGTATTTGGTACCTTCAATATAATATATTTTTTAAAGAAAAGTGTTTGGAGAGATTCGGCAGGGTTTTGGACAATCACTGTACTAAATACAGTACCTGCTTCATAATCATACATGAAAAATAAGATGAGGAGTTTTCTACTCCTAACATTTATGAGAAACTAAAAACTGAGTTTTTAGTTTGTCATAAACTAATGTGTTTATATTTAAACAGTTATATACGTGATATTAATTTACTATCAGATTTCCAACTTAAAACCATCAATTTGGTGAAAGTTTACTTAGGAAAAAAAACAAATGACACCTTTTTGAAATATTTTTGATTTAGTTTTATTTTCTGCTAGAATTTTTGGTAATATGTTAGTATCATGAAAAAAAACAAAAAATCCAAAAGGTTTCCACATAACATTTTGAAACTTGGAGGTTTTAGACAGTTTCAGACACTTTTGGACAGTTTATCCCACGTGTCCTGTCCAAAACCAGTTTCGGACGTCCAAAACCCCAACCCTGCTTCATTGCACATATGTAAACAATGATACCAGTTTTTGACATTTATTTCTGCTAGTTCTACTACTACTACTAAACCAGGCATGCACCTTGTCCACATTCCTCTGCGGAACCTCTAACGAATTGGTACATGTTGGAATGTGTGTGTATGTATAGTGAAACTTCCGTGAAGTTTGTTTCCGTGTAATCCTTGTTATGTGCAGTGCTGCCATCTGCAATCAATTTTTTTAAACTATGAGTTTTTCCTCAACTCACAGTGCATGAAGTGTAATGAATGAATAATTATACCGTTGTAGGCCTATCCCTCTCTGTGGCGAGACTTTTTAATGGGAAGATCGGCTCGCATTTGCACCTCGAAGTTGGGAACAGCAGAAAACCAACTTCAGCCGATCACCACTGCAGTGATGGTGGGGTGCTAGTTCAACTGCACGTCGTCCATACTTGTTACCAAAAGCCTGTACGTAAAGGGGTTAAGTAGTCTGCCATTCAAATTTAGTAGCTTGAACTGTAGCTCTATATCTTCTAAAATTAATATTGTATTTCTTAGGACTGTATACAACAATCTAGATTTCATAGTGTGTAATATTTGATATAATTTTTTGTTTACAAGAAATTTGCATGTACAATATTTTAAAGCAAAAACATTATATAACAATCAGAGAAATAACATTAATTAAAAAACCGCAGTCTGTACCTTCATTTTTAACATCCCCAGAGTACACTGGAAAAGTATAGCAGAGCCCTCATAAAAAAACAAGTCCCAGACACGGAGGAGAATCCTTGTATGCACGACACTCGCAAATATTGTCAAGAACCAATGCAGAGTGATAAGAGACATTTCTGATGTTCAAGGAGAAAAAAAGAAATTTTTTAATATATTTCAGAACACATCCTGATGATGAATAGACAAATTTGCACGCATAACATCACATTTCTAATAAAAAGAAATATGAACTCAGCTTCAGCAAATGACTGTGCACTTTACTGCTTCATCAGTCATCTAATTATGCAAATCACACATTATGCTTGAATATTTAGGGGCCGTTCAAATATTATGTCAGCAGATTTTTAGCAATTTTTAACTCTCCCCACTTTGTCAGCAAGATTTCATCTCAGTTCTGTCCCTCACCTCCTAACACATATTGGGATCAGAGACATATGTGGGTAGGAGGCAGGGGGCTGGGGAGGTATCTTGCTCCCCAGATGATAAAAAAAATTTTTGATGCAAAATATATTTCAAAACATTAAAATTTCAGAAGAAAATGCCTCTAAGCCATATATGCTACATCCATGGCCAGAGGACAAATTGTGGCCCTCTGGGTTATTTGATGTGGCCTGCTACCTCAAACCTAATTTTGTAAAACTGAACTGAGCAGCACGATTCCAGAGCATTTAAGCAGCCAGTGGCACATCGGTTAAAGTAGGTCCATGGCACATTTAGAGATCCCTTCAGTGACATGTGGCACAGTTTTAGAGGCATTAAGTGGCTTCCAGTGCAGTTCTAAATCACTTAAGTTTCCGGCACATTCCCAGATTACTTAATGATGCCCAGCATAATTGCGGATCACTTGTGAGGCATAGCACACAGTTCCAGAACACTTAACCAGCCCCGATACATTTCTAGAGCATTTGAAGGATCAGCTGAACATTTAGAGATCACTAATGTGGCTCTATGGAGGATTTATTAATGGGGAGAATGTCAGTTCAGGTGCCCACAAACTAGCGAAAGGTTTTTTTTGTTTTTGGCACACCTAGTAAGATGTCATAAAGAATATTTAATATTTTTTATAAAGGGTGGTTAATGACATAAGCATCAATCAAACCCCCTCCCCTCCTATCGATGCTGATGTGATACTTGAATGGCCACATAGGCTTATTAGTCTCACAAAGCAATTTTCATTTGCATTACTCCAAGATATGATGCAAATAAAAAACGAAATAAAGAAACTGTCATAACTTCAGTTAACTAAGCAGCTGGGATGTATAAGTTGAACCCAAAAAAATGACTGGGAGTAAAAAAAGTTTTGGTAGAAAAACCAGCTTTGTATTGAGCTGTGTGTATATATATTATAATGTGTGTTTGGAAATTAGACAGATATACATATATGTTTATGGGGAAATCACTTAAAACACCAATTTGGGATAAAATAATCAATAATACTTCACACAGCAGCAATGGAATCAAAATCCTCTCCCTCTCATGGGCAGGGCGTACACTAGTCCAACACTTGGAGGGATTACTGTGCTCACTGAGTCTGTCCATCGAGTTCATGCTGGGCCCAACATCATCATCACCCACTTTCGCTTCATCCCTAATTATCAGTTATCATCCTACTTGGTCATAGTTCAACCTAGTTGCTGATTTTATCAAGTTGTCATTCTTTGTTCACTCCATCGTCCACCTGAGCCCCACGTTTGGTAAAATGGCCAAGTTTGGTAAATTGTGAACATGCTTTAGTCCAGTCTTCATCCTATTGTTCCTGTGGTAACCATGCGGCCACTTGTGACAAAGTTCTCCTCATCCAGTTCCACTCACCTGAGTCGGGTCATCATCGTTCTCAAATAAATCTTCAAGTAGATTTGTGCGAACTGTGTCTCCCCGTCATTCTGGCCATCTCATAGAAGGGTCTTTAAAATTCAACTGGCAGTCTGTCCAAATGACTTTTTGTCCTATTGTCCAGGAGAAATGTGAAACTGCTGATGCTACCTGTAAGCACGTGCACAGCTGAACTGAACCATACTCCAGAAAAAAATGTAGAACTGATCCTTTTGGTGGAGTGATGTCATTCCTGGCTGACACATGAGTATGTAAATTTTCCTCTCTGTCTTTGGTGTGGTCAGGCAAATATGGACACATACATTGAAGTTTTTTAATGGGTCAAATTTTGGTGTAACATGATAAATTCTCCCAGATGATAACAGTATAATAATTCTTTTTACTATTATGGTGTGTGCAGAGAGAGAGAGCGAGGCATGTTGTTCAAAACCTTTGAAAGGTGAATATGTTTATAAGTTTAATGATAACATGAGAATGTCAAAGAACCTACTCTGAGAAATGTTTCATAGTATAAACAAATACAAAAACAATAAAAAAAGAAAGTAATAAATCATTTTCTTAAGTATAGATAATGTGTGTGTGACAAAAATTTGTTTGTTTCATTCGTTTAATTTAATGGCACAGCTAAGGTAATTAATGCTTAATATTGTGGGTTATGTGGGCATGGTAACAATATCAATAAAAACTTTCACTATACGATCACAAACAAAAAAGTTTGAGAGAAATTCAGACGTGATATTTGAAATAAATAAATAACGAGAGACTTGTTCATCATGACATGTTAGTGCCGTGAAGTTGTGAGAGAGCAAAAAGGCAACATAACAGATACACCAACAAATATCACTGATAATCAAATGTTCAAACTTGGTTGAAATTCAAAACAGAAATCCACAAAATTTTACCTATATCATGCTCTCGTAGAACAGAATCCAGATCGGGCAATAAATTTGAAATCAAAGCGGCAAGAACTCTTTGGTCTGCCTGCACTCCGAGTAATGTACTAGAATAGTAGGATGCAGGTAATAGATCTTCTACTATAGTACACATCAACCAAAAAGCATCTTCTTCTTCTAGAAACAACAGTATTGAGGATGCAATCTGAAAGAGAGAAAAAAATATCTATATACAGTAAAAGCTTGAAGCCTCGTAAAATCTAAAATTTACCCGTAATACTAGTTTTACCATGGTGAGTTGGTAAAAGCCCAAATTATGCTTGTAAACGTTTCCATTTCAGACTTTCTCACCAAGTCAAACCCCTTTCTAAATGAATCAATTAACCTTCAGTTACTGTCATTTACTAATTGATAATTATTTATTAATTATAATTAATAATTAACAAATGAATTAACTCACTCATATGAACTTATCTCAATCCCCTGATTATGAAAAAATTAATTAATTTACTCTGCACAGTAAAAGCTTGTTTTTAATTAATCACAAGTAAACTTTTGTTTTGTCATGCCCCACATAATTATTAAATAACTAATAATTATCCATTATAATTAACTAGTTAATCATTAATTATGATTAGATAACTGTAATTATTAATTAATAAAATTCAGGAAATAATAAATTCATGATGGTCATAATTTATTAATTGAAAAAATGGGTTTTTTAATTTACTTCGAACAGTATGAAGTACATCTATGGTACTAATATGGCATCAATTTGATCACTTTTGTCGCACCAACGATTAGACCGGGACCTACAACTTATTGGCGATTCCGAACAGCAGGCTTGTTTTTATACTCATCGAGGTTCGGTGTGCTAACCCCTCGATGTGGGACTCCCAGTGGTAGCAATATGTTGTGATCATGGTCAATTGATTCATTAAAAAAAGTTTTTGACTTGGTTAAAGTCTGAAATGAAAATGTTTGTAAGCGTATTTCTGGCTTTTACCAAGTCGCCTTGGTAAAAGTCTTACTGGTAAATCCTAGGTTTCACCAGTCTTCTGGCTTTTTCCATAGCATATATAGAATATCACATGATTAGATGTCTCAGTAAATCTGATCAGTCCGGTTATTATGCATAACCACAAACCATTTTGGTACCAATTTTTTGAATTTATCATATTAACCAGCTGTTATATATAATCCCGAACTCTTATTGGTAAATATGATAAACTATCAATGAATTATATTAAGAGATGGTATTTTTTGGCCTGAAATATACTAAGAAATTGAATTTTTTGCATGTTATGCCGAAACTAATATTTGGAAAGAAAAGTGATTTGTCTCCTCTGGGAATTGAACCCAGGTCCCCTTGCATACCGGACAAGTGCGCTAACCAATACACCAGGGACACACTTTTCAATTCCTTATAACACGCATTAGTAACATGAAGCGTTAATTGGAGACATAACAGCCTCCCACTGCCAACTGGGCCAACAAACGCCAACTGCGGAGAAACGGGCTGTAGTTAAGGGAGGCTGCTATGTCTCCACTCAGCGCTTCATGATACTAATGAGTGTTACCGTATAAGGAATTGAAAAGTGTCTCTCTGGTGAATTAGTTAGCGCACTCTCCCGGTATTCAAGGGAACCCGGATTTGATTCCCGGAGGAGACAAATCGCTTTTCTTTCCAAATATTAGTTTCAGCATAACATCCAGAAAATGCAATTTCTCAGTATATCAATGAATTATTTAAATTTACCAGACATTTTCCTAAAACTTCAGTCTGGGATGATGTATTTGGTCGGTGATGTTATGTTTAAAAATGGTGGTAAATCTTAAGAAGGCTAGCATTACAAGGCTGATAATATAGTTTACATATTTTATCCTTATAACACTTATTTTTCATTTGATTTAATTTTTTTTCCCGCCAAAATATATGTAGTGCTTCCATCACATACTGCGAAAAACTGAAAATTGGTTGAATTTAAGTGATATTTCATCATGATTTCTTCCATATTTATCATATCTAGTTTATAGTATAACTAGTATGCATTGGTTGAATTATGATTATTATATGAATATTATAAAAACACAAACACAAACGCCACAACAGGCAAATTACCCAACGAGGCGGCTGAAAAAAGATGACAAAAAATATGGATGCCAAATGTAACCAAAATACTCAATATAAAAGAATATATCATGAAAGAAAAAACTAATAATTAATACTATATAATAAAGAAGATTATGTTTGTCTTATCTAAGCATGGATAGCTCCTTGATTTATCCCAATATATATATATATATATTTATTTATCATATTACTTTTTAAACATGTTCATCGAGTTAAAATTTACTATCCTCTAAAACCAGAACACCACAACCTGGAGTTGTCCTTTACTAAACGATACTGGTGTTCTCTCGTCGAAGCAGTTGATTGACTGTGTATTAATAAAATTCATGGTTCATCCCATCCATCCCGTAGAAAGTTTTAAACAGTTCAATCATATCTCCAGACACCTGAATTCCTCAAATGTAAACATACTGAAGAAATCAAGTTTTTCTTCCCAGTGCAAGGCTTTTATGCCAACAAAAGTATGCGTAGCTCTTCTCTGCACCCCCTTCAACTACGTCTATGTCACTCTTTAGGTATGGTATCCAAAACTTTATGGCATACTCCAGTGCGGGACTTAACCTTGGAAAAGTGGAAGAATGACTTTAGGAGAATGCAAAGTGACTTTAAGAATAAAACAAGAGCATTCTACATACCTTTTCTGACCACTGCTGAACAATGTTCAGAAAATCTAAGCTGCTATCAATGATGATTTCCAAATCGGTGACCCTTGTTGCATCCGGGATAGTAATAACATTCAACTTGAAAGTGAAATAAAAGTTGTTTGAACCAAAATGAGCGACCAAATGAGCACTTACCACTAAAGGTCATGCTCCATTCATTAGCCCATACTGTAATCATATTCAAGTTCGTCTGGAGCATCTCCTAATTGATTCCCGACTACCTCCCTTAGTTTCATGCGATATGTGAATTTGCTAATAATCTCACCAATACCCTGATCCAGTTTTTATCAATAAAGTTGATCAATAAAAATATTCTTCAACAGGAAATTCTCACTGACTGGCACCAGTCAACAGACTAGAAGTTGAAGAATGCTGAAGTAGACAATACTCACGATTCCTGTGCCCTGACAATAACCTATGTCAGGATAAAGCCATGCTAATCCCCGGAGGATTCTTCTTAAACGAGGAATTCCAGTACTGTTCGAGCTGGAAAAACACGCATTGCTTGGAAGAATTCTTAAAATATCCTGCAAAAAACAAAAATAAGAACCAAAGAAAGAAATATAAGTATGTAAATGAACACTTTTTTACACAGCAATTGCTTTTTTATATGCTACTAGCTCTAATACTTGGCGCTGCTAGGGTTTTCTTCAATTATTGGGAGGATTAAAAAAATGACAAACCATTATAAAGGCATATAAACTATTATACATATACAATATATACGGAAGACTGGATGTTGTGAAGATATTTATTATTTGAGATGTTAATTTTTTTAAGGAAGGAAAAACTCATCTCTGCCTCTACCAAGAGTCGAACCCAGGTCCCTTGATTGCTGGACGAATGCTCTGACCACTAAGCTACAGAGGAGATAGAGATTCTCCTTCGCTAGAGCGTATATTAGTGGTCAGAGCACTCGTCCGGCAATCGAGGGACCCGGGTTCGACTCCCGGTAGAGGCATTGGTGAGTTTTTCCTTCCTTAAAAAAATTAACATCTCAAATAATAAATATCTTCACAACATCCAGTCATCCTTATAACTTGTATTAACAAGTGAAGAGCAACATTCGTGTCATATTATACATATACTGACAGGATTAAAGAAGTGACAACCCTTGCAAAGGCATATGCATGTCTGAAACACATTGCTAGGGAACCACGGTAACCAAAGAAAACATTTCAAAAGTGATGGTTGAGGCAGAGAAACCATTGTTGTCCGACAGTTTTTTGGCCATTTTGGGCATTTGCCTTACTCTGACAAACTTTTGAAGTAGTCGGGTCCCGTTTGGCAAAATTTGGCGACAATTGGTCTAAAATTGTAGATTTGTATAGAGAACACAAGTGCGCGCACATGCATAGAAAATCAATTTTATATAGTCAAATCCTATTATAGCAAAAAAAAAAAAGTTTTAACGAACACTCTTTTCTAATCTCCCAGATAAGTTTACATAGAAACAATGCGAAAACCTGGAATTCCTTTATAATGAAGTGATTTCTCCGGTCTCTTGGAGTTTTTTGTAATAGGATTCGACTGTATATAGATTCAATACAATTTCAGAGTTTATATGAAATAAATAGATAGTATAAAATTATTAAAACCTGGAAATGCAAATGACAATAATACAGTGGGTTTTTTTTTTATCACACTTCATGTCATGATATCATAGCCGCCAACATTGGAGAAGAATAAAAAAAAAAATTATCAAAAGATTTCCCTATGCATCCCAATCACTTACAAAAAATTATTTCTTCCTAGTACTAAAAGTCTGTGGTAGCACAAAATTGATAGCAAATAGAGTTAACGCAATCAATAAATCAAGAATAAGCCAAACCGAAATAAATTTATGGCAAGTTGGAGGCCTAATTTACCAATATGGCTCACTCTGATACCAGCCATTTAGTTATAATAACACATGTTTACACACATTCTTTCTTTTCTCTCAAATTATTAAAATTATGATTATTGCACTGCATAATGAGAAATACTAGTATGAGAACGGTAGCACCACTCACTTTTTCTATTTGCTTTGAAGTCATAATATGATCATTCGAACTTGCTTTCACAACATCTTTATAAGTGAGATCTGAAGCCATCTTCTTTTTCATAGCACCCGAAAGCCTCATCCACATCTGTGGTCTCAAGGAATGAGGAATACCTTGCCTGACCATCGCTCCTAACTTCTCAGTTCTTGGAAGGTATGGCTCAACCTGGAAGAGAGGGAGAGAAAAAGATGTTCCAATAAAACTGAAGTTTTCATGTGTACTGCTACTTGTTTTACAAAAGTGCAGTGTTGAAGACCTGTTTGCTCTCTGCAGTAAGATTCTTTTTTTAATGCTAGCTAATCTTCCATTTGAAAAAAGTCCCTCCGAGAGACTTCAAGAGATCAATGTATAGTGCACATTAAAAAACATTTCGTACTTCTTGATATCATTAAACAGTTGCATTTTAATGACTGAATACAAGATTTTAGCTTAAAGGGGAAAAAGTTCAGTTTTAGAATAAAATAAAATAGAAATGTAATGATTGTGAACATTTTGCAACCAATTATATGGGAAAGAAAAACAGTTGCCCCGTTATACCAATACCTGTTTACCAAACATCCTACTTGACCAAACAGCATGTATGGTTACTATACTTGCAAATAGATTTTTTTCAGATGTAGTTATCATTCAGTTATTGTTATCAGAAACCCTGAGTCCTGATTTGATCAGATTAAGCACCGTGGACTTTAATTACATGACATGATAATTCCGGCATTAATTATGCATTAATATAAATATCATGAGGGCTTTTCACAGAGAAAAACACATCCAGTTTCCTTTACTACATGCACAAATATATAAATTACAAACTTTACACTGACAGACATAAAAAAAGTGGTGTTTCACACCATCTTTCCTAACAACTACCCATTTCCATCCTTCTATATCTTAAACTTATTCATTCTCATGTGTGCCGCAACACCATCTACTGATTAAAAGACAAAGCTACAACTAAAAATTCAACGTTGATGCAAGATGCATGTACACTAAAAGGTGCAATGGCTTCTTGAAAGAAAATCTGATACCATTCATGAACACTTGGTGTTAAACTTAACTGAAAAGAACTCACCTTGTCCCAAGTGAGATCCCCGACTTCATTGTTGTGAGTGAACTCAAGATGAGCAATCCACTGTAGGCGATGCTGCGGGTCTTCTACAAAAGCTACACTCAGTAATTTGCTTGAGCTTTGTTCCGGACCATCTGTGAGTTAAGAAATCACAAATATAAAAATTATATAAACTATGACTAATGATGTTTCTAAGACGATTGATAAAATTTTAAAATTTCTTTCCCTTTTGGCTGATAAATATATATATAAGTTCATATCTTACAAACAAGTTGCTTAGTGCTAGTAATTACAACCTATGGCAAGGCTGAAGGCTGGACAAATTGCAAAAAATCTAGGTGCCAGAACAATCTTCAAGGCACCAAAAAAAATTGCACTCAAACAAAAAGGTCTAAAATAATGCTTCCTTTGATTTTTTCAGGGCATAGTGACCCTCTTTCATGTTGGCAGATATGCTGCTTTCCAACATTTCATGCTGCTCTCAGCTTGCAATTTAGTAACTACACAAAGAAAATTTTAGGTGCCAATACCTATTTTTTAGTTACCATGGCAACCTGGCACCTAATATTTCTCCAGCTCTGGTCAATGGCACCCCCTAACAATAAAATTTTAACTTAAAAAAAAAGGTTGTTACTTGAATGAGCAGGAGTAATAATGCCATGAATGAATGATAGGACTTAGCCACTAGACTTATCTCATTGTCGAGATCTCTTCCAGCCCAGCTTGGTGGCAGAGTCTGGAACAAAGTGTGTGTATATCTAATGGTCTGAGTGCTAGTGTGTTGTGCCCGATTTTTCCACACGGATGGAGATATGGGGGGGGGGGGGAAGCTATCATCTATGGAGCTGGTCTATGCATATGTGTATATGAATTAACAAAATCATCATCATGCCCCCCCTCCAGCCTTTCCCTGTTTTTCAGTGCAGTCATTTCTATTGCAAATTGTGAGGGGAATGTAGTGATTAAATATTTGTAATGTTGCAAGGCTGTTGCTCTCTGTAGCGAGCCTTTTTAACAAGGAGATCAGCTCTGGTCTAGCGCCCGAGGCATCAGACCAACCAAATTTTCTCCCCCCCCCCCTTCCCCAGTTGTAGCCCTGGAAAAGGCACCCAGGATGTGATCGTGAAATAATTCATAATGGGTCAAAAAATTAAGATATGCAGTTAGCCACCGATGTTGAGGTTTTAAGTGTGTGTGATAAACATAATTTTATTTTACTCCTTATATGATTTAGCCGAATTCATTTTTGCATTTGTTACTATCTCTCATCTTCCCACTTCTTTTTAGATCACCTAGGTGAGACGTGCTCAACCAATTTCAATAGTTTGCCAATTCTATAATTTAATTTTTATTCCACTTTTTAACATGAATTCATGACAGTAGGTTAAATTTTCAACAGCAGTTCCAATAAAATGTGCAAAATATCCATATGCATGTTATAATGAGGCACTATATTGCATAAAAAATACATACACAGTCCACATTTGTTTTTATGAACTTGTACAGACAAGAACAATTAGTTTGTAAATGGGAAATTCATTCAAAGAAATGACATCTTTTGTTTGGGACAAATTCATAAAAAATGTCTTGATTGAGTAGAAAAAATAGACAACCACAAAATGTCAAATTTTTTAACCTCTCATATGGCACAATGTCAGGGCCAGTTCTGGACATTTTTCAAGTGTAAGTGAATAATATTTTGGTGACAAAAAATCACCCCTCCCCTCAAATGGCACCCTAAAAAAAACAAGTCCCCTTCAGTAGGTGCTTTCTGTGGCCACCTAGTTCGAAGCATTCAAGATTTGTCCCTGCATAATGTAACTAGTCTGCAGTATGCTTGAGGGTAATGTTTCTCCCAATGGAAGTGAAATGCCAAAGTTGTCAGAAACAAAAGTTGAATGCAATGACTAGAATAGTTACCTTCTTCATCAACTCGAAAACCAAATTCGTCAAATCTGTAATCAGGGTGGCAGCCAGCATCTTCTGGCTGTTACGAGGTAAAACACAAAAATAAAATTAGATTCTTCAGAAGATAAAAAAATTCCCAAACAACAACAAAGAAAACCGTGTCAAGTTGTGCCAATAAAGATGTGAGAGAAAAATATCACCTGAGCTAGAGATGCGAGAAGATCTTGAGGCCACATAGAAGGCGTCAGTGCAGAAAATGAACCACCCGGAGCAGGTGAGTAACCATTGCCACTTGAAGGTGAGCCAAATAAATTAGCCCTAATACTGATTGCTTCAGTGACATCAGCAAAATATGCATCGTCTTCATCTTCACTTAGAGTCTCAACTAGAAAAAGTATTACAAAAATACATTATTATTACATTATTTCCTATTGCAACACAAAGTTGCATATATTCAAATAACCATGCATAAAGCACAGTAGACTCTCAATCATCCAACAAACCTTACTTACACTGCTAAAACAAAATCCTGCATTTTTGTTATTAAGTCGTTGTGAGGCGTTAGAATGGAACTATCTAATGTATATCACCAATCATGATACTTTTCATAATGTACGGTACATTCAGTAATTCTGTTCTGGAAGTCTCTCAAGAAAAGGGAATTCAAATGGAATAGAATGAAAGAAACTGATTAAAAAACTGAAGGAAGGGGATTGTTTTTTGTCATACACTTTGCGTTCGCTATAGAGGCGCCACTGCAAAAGCAGCTCCACACGCTCATGGATCACAGTGAATACTACAAAATGATTACAATATTAGGTATGTAAATGTTTGTCAAAAGGGAGGAGCGAAACACTTTCTAGCCTCTAACATAGTTGTGCAGTCTGATAATAACTTTAGCTGCAGAATGCACAGGAAAAACCTTACCAGGGAAAAAAATGAATAACATTATCTGAAGCCTTGATAACTATAAATGAATTTTTTCCATGTCATGACATTAGTCAGTTTTAGGGATATATAGCAGTTTCAGCTGTAAAGAGAGACAGGGGAAGTTTTGGAGGCTGAAATGTCATCCAGACCCCTGTAGTACAATGAGAAAAGGTAATCATGCATGGAATAATAAAATTTTATTCAAGTTTTATGCTGAAGAACAGGGAAATGCATATTTTATGCATAAAAACAGGGGAGGGGGGAAATGTGTTTTTTTTTTGGATGAAAATAATTTTAATACGGCCGTGCCTTTCCCAGACAGAAAGCAATATTTGATACCTGTGAGGCATGGACTCGCATGAGAGACTGCAGTTTCCAATTACTGAACAGTCTATTGGGGGGGGGGGGATGTTGACCAGAAACTCTTCTATCCAGAATGTCCCAAACATGTTCAATGTGATTCATGTCAGGAGAAAATGATAGTCAGTTCATTTTAAGGTTTCCTTCATCAAAATATAAGTCATCCACAAGCTGAGCATGATGTGGGGGTAATGCTAGTGTAAATGAAAAAGAATTTATTGCCAATTGCTGCGGTGTAAGGATCACAAAAGGTCAGAGAACCTCATCTATATAGCCCTAAGCCATCAGTGATCCATTCCTGATGATGTACAGGTAGGTGCAGTCATTTATTGAGATACCCGCCCTGATCATCAATCCACCTCCTCCATACTGGGTACTTTTAGACAAAAATGATGGATTGTTTTGAGTGCCACATTCTCTCCAGATCCACAGTCACCTACTATCAGGTTGAAAAGTGAAATGGGAACAGAAAATTGGATCATTAATTTCGATCCAAACTGACACGTTTTTGTGCCCACAGTCTGCAGGCAGCACGGTGGTTTCTGGTCAAAGCAATGAGCACCATAGGTCTGCAAGCATAAAGACCAATAGAGTAGAGTCAGATTCTGACTATTTGAGTTGAAACACTGGTTCCAGTAAATGTCCGAAGATGTTGCTGTGTAAATGAATGGTATTCATCCTGCGGTTTTCCCACAAATACTGATCTTCATTTTGTGATGTTGAAAGCCTATAGCCTTGCCCTGAACTTCGGGTTACATCTCCAGTTTCCAATAGTCAATTTCACAGATAGGAAATCATATTTTGAGAAATGCCAATGACTTCCATCACGCAAGGGTTGTCTTTGACCTACTTCTAGATGACCAATAGCCCTCCATACTGCTGATTTGTCTAAATCACGCTGTTGAAACATTCATTTGTTGAAGCAATCACAAGAAGCATTTAATAAATTCAATTTGACCACCATTATAAAGTTCGTTGTGAGCCATGATCCATTGGCTGCCGGTGACACATGATTTTCAACTTCACAAAAAAATTTGCATGCTCCAAAGTTTGCAAATGCGATAAATTTGCATTTCAATCCTTTTTCTTTCACCATGAATAAAAAAGCGATGTGGTTATGTCACTAATTATCATCTAATTTGCAATAATCCCTAATTGTTTTGAGCAATGTACTATGACGGGCAAAATTAAATCTGGCAATTTTGATTTTCTAACACATCTATGGCCATATGAACATTGGATAATCAGGAATGGGTCTGTTCAAGTATTACATCAGCAAATTTTTTGCCATTTTTGACCCCTCTTGTCAGCAAAATTTCGTCAGCACTGCCCCTTACCTTCCAACGCTTATTTGTGGGATCAGAAGCATACGCGGGAGGGAGCATAGGGGCTCCTCCCCCCCAATTTTTTAAAAATAATTTTAATTTCATAATTTAATTACATTTTAATACAAACATTTTTTTTAAATTAATATTTCGAAAGAAAATACCTTTATTTGTTATTAGAATCAATTTCAGTTAATTTCAATGCTATTTTTGAGGGCTAAGAACTCAAAATTTGTCTTTAAGAAATTAATTGTGACACACCCTCCAAGCCATACATTCTAAATCCATGGTCCTTGGGGTTATCTGATGTGCCCGCCACCTCAAACGTAATTTTTTAAAAATGAACTAAGCTGCACATTTACAAATCGCTTAAATGGCCTGTGGCAGAATTCCAGAGCATTTAAGTGGCCCATGACACATTTTCAGATCACTGAAGTAAGCCTCAAAGATCACTTTCACATTCAAAGATCACCTAAGTAACCCGCGACACAGTTCCAGAACACTACATGATCCGTGGCACATTTAGAGATCCATTGAGTGACATGTGGCACAATTTTAAAGCACTTAAGCAGCCCCCCAGTGCAGTTCTACATCACTCATGTTATCTGCAGAACATTCCCAGATTACTTAAGTGATCCATGGCATAATTATGGATCACTTGAGTGATACGTGGCACAGTTCCAGAGCACTTACACAACCTGGACACATTTCTAGAGCACTTGAAGGATCAGTGAAACATTTAGAGATCACTAAAGTGGCTCTGTAGGGGACTTACCAATAGGGAAAATGTTAGTTCAGATGCCCAATAACTATTGAAACGTTTTCTTCCATTTTTGGTGCACCGAATAAGATGAAATTAAGAATATTTCATATCTTCATAAAGGGTGGTTGATGACGTAAGTATCATCCAAACCCCCCTTCCCTCCTCTTGTCATCAAAAGTCAGCAAATCGAAAACCCCCGTCGATGCTGATGTAATACTTGAATGATCCCAATCTACAGTATAGCAATATAAATATATGAATGAACCTGTAGTGTTTTTTCCACTGTAACCTTCAGGCGACTTTCCAAATACAGCTCGTGCGAACTCCATAATTACTGGTATGTGTCACTTCTTATGAACTCTTGAATAAATAGAAAAATCTATTCTTCGATGGGAGACATCGGGGATTTATCGCTGTAAAGAGACAATGAAAATTTCGTCAGATTTCATACTCGATGAAAAACTTGTAAATGATAGAAATAAAGTGAAACTTCTCTTAATGGTCAACCCCCTCCCCCATTTTACAGTCAAATAATATTTAGGTTTCATTCATAAAGCTTCAATAAGAACCCTTTTCCTTAATAGATTAATTTTTTTTGTCCTCGTCGGTGTTTGAAAAAAATATTATAATAGAGTTATCATTGTAAATGGAATATGTTAACACTATGAAAAGTGCATCAGGACCAGAGGGTAATACAGTTATGTAAGCAATTATCGTTACAGACAGAGGCAAATGTATGATTTTGTTGCTTGTGGATAATACTACTTACTTAAACTTTTTAATTTTATCATTTGCATTACAGTCCACAATGCTTAATGTGTTCACATCCAAATTTCTGATAACAGTAACCGAATAATACCAATATCTGAAAAAGTCCTGTTCATGCGTACGGTGACCATACATACCGTTTGATTGAACAGGATTTATGGTAAACGGTTATCGGTGTAAAACGCCACAATACTTTCTTTCCCACATAATTGGTTGTGAAAGGTTCAATCCTTTTCCATTTTTTTATTCTGTTATAAAACATAACTTTTTCCCCTTTGGGTGAAAATCCCATATTTTTGTTATTTACAAATTGTGAGGCAGTAGAATGAAACTGCCTAATGTATATAAAGAATCATGATACTTCTTATAATGTACAGTAGGAAGGAAGGTCTCGGAAAAGGAAATTCAAAATCAACTTGAAAGAAACTGAAGGAAGTTATATATTTGCGTCACATTATATAGTAGGAAGGCCATTGCAAACACACACACATCTTCACTTTCAAATGTTTAAGGAAAAAACTGATTACCATGCCATGATATGATTTATTTGTCTTGTGTGAATCAAGAAAAAAATAATTATAGTGAGAGCTGTGCCAGCTTTCTATGGTCATAGTTCATATCCTCGCCAAGTTCACAGTTTTGAGACGACCCCTATACCCCTCCAACTAGTACTTTGATATTAAAAATGCAGCAAATATATTATATATATACAGTCTACATCACTTAATGTGATCACATCAGGACGTAGGACTTCTGTTAAGGAGTAATAAAATTCTGTTAAGGAGTAATAATAAATAATGGAATCATAACTATACAGAGATGTCGCTGTACTCTAATTTACCTGGGTCCAGACCCAGGTTATTAGAAAAATCTGGGTCTTTGAGTGAAAGTAGGACCCTCTCGGAAAAAAATTATCTTGAAAAAAAAAGTAGGGCCCCTATAATTCACTTGTATCTCTTGTATATATTTGATCACCTGCTTATATCTATTCTTTGAGACAGAGCAGCGGGTCATGTTTTGGATAGGAGAATCAGGTATCTCTGTGAATCAAATATAATACATTTCTAAAAACAGGTTTTATCCAAAAAGGCTCATTTACTTTCATTGTCTACTAGTAGGAAAAGCTTGCAAAGAAGCTCATTGGCACTGAGAATTTAACGTATCGAATTCTGCACATGTAATAAATCGAAAATATACAGTTGATCCCGCTTATAACGTTCCTATTAAGAACGCTTTAATATAACTTATTTCCACACACAGTCCCAGCTCTAAGTAATTCTCATTAAGATTTCCCGTTTAAAGTGTTTTGCTGCTTACGTTTTTTTTATGACAGTTTTCTGAAAAACATTATAAGAAGGATCCACTGTAATTGGAAAATTGGTTAGAGTTACATATTTACTAATAAATCAATATATTTATATAAATTCCCTTCTGGTTGATTTTCCATTTCGTTAAAGAAATCTTGGCTCTTTCAATATTATCTTCTGATAAAACTTAAAGCAAATGAGATTCATTCTCTCAGACACTCATGTTCTGATTCCCTATTCATATAAATCCTTGCGAAGCGATTTCCTGCTAGAATGATTTTATTTTCCCTTCCTGATGGTCCACCACTCTGATCTGTCGCCATTTAACTGCCACATATTTTCACCCCTGAATATGGGAGCTATGTCAGATTTATGTTGGTGAAACTTAACAGTGTACGTGTGCCCGACATTTGGCGTGTTTTGTGGGATTCCGTTTTGTGTTCAGTAGGTGTGGTGTCATTTATCTAGGGCTGCAACTAGATACTTTCTCAAACAGGGCAAGCAGCCATTGTGGGGAACAGCTTTGGTATAAGGGACAGGCCAAATTGGCGACTTTTTTCCGGTGATAAGTTGCCATCGTTGGCGCACTCTGGTTCGGTGTTGTTCTGCTGGGTTGTCGTTGTTCTGAAAAATTCTGCCAGGCGGCATTAGTTTTTTAGCGCGTCTTTTCAAACAGCCGTACAGCCATTTTGTCGTTTGTGCTTATTCCGAGTGTTTGGATAACATTTCATCGCTGGTCAGGTTGTATTGTTCCCTTTTTTTTCCTTTATTTAAACAGTGCCCGTATTTTATTTATACCCTGATCGCTTTATTATTTAAACAACGGTCGGGGCTTTATTTTAAACAATGCCCGGGTTTTATTTAAACCCTGATCGATTTATTTTTATCCACAGTTTTATTTTTTAAACAATCCAGAGCTTATTTTTGTTTATACCATTCTTTTTTATTGATTTTTACTGTTTTCTATGCTGGCGGTTTTTTTTTCTGGCGCATGTAGTGTCTGGCGGCTCTTTCTTGGACCGTCGGACATATTTGGCGTCGGAAAAAAAAGTCACCAAAAATCGCCAACCTGTCCCTTATACCAAAGCTGTTCCCATGTATCTTCTAAATTGGTAATTTGCGGATTTGAAAAATTTAATGTATACATATTTGTGTTGTGGGTCTGTGTGATCATCGTGGAAACCAGAGCTTTTTTTTCCAAAGAAATAGCCAATACAAAATTGGGAAATTTTAGGAAATCATATTTTTAGCCAATTACCACTTCACAATCAAGTGTTTCCAAACCTGGATTTTCATCAAAAGCAAAATGTGTTTTGAGGAGGGGGGGGGGGGACCATGTTTACCTTAAGAAAATCAAAAGTTAGAAATATTTTTGTAGAAAACTGAAATATTGTAGAAAAAAAAATATGTGTTAATTTAAAATTCTTTTTGAGCGCTAGTGACCCACACAGAATTTCTGTGGAAGAAATCCTGGTAGAGCCTCCAAAAGCTGATTCTATGTACATATCCATGATTTTTGTGATGTGAAACTGCGACTACCACATAGCAGCTAGACGACAAAACTGTGGACATTCAAGGTAAAGTTTTTTGCAGATTCAGTTTTTTTTCTGAACAATTTCTCGGAAAGTGTTTCACAATTTGAACAGGCTTCCCAATTCTTTACGACTTTTCAAAAAATGTGCATTCCCGATCTTATAGGAACAAGGCGAATTCAGGCCTTATAGATGCTGTCTTTGAATGCTGACAGATAGCTGCAAAAGTACTGAAATCTGCAGGGGGAGGAATAAAAACTCTGAAATGTGAAAATTCTGTACACAGCTGACCACTCTATAATCAGAGTGCAATACTTCTCCCATTGCAGTCTAATTTACTTGACTAATTCCTCAATTGCGAAGCCCCCTCCAAATTTGTCACCTTAGGCTATAGCCAACTTAGTCCCCCCCATAAATATGGCTCTGGGTATAAAAAGTATTGTTATTTCATTCTATGTCTCCTTCTCCAAAACATTGAAATAATCATAAAAATTTCATGTGCTGTGGCGTGAGGCACTGAAGTAGAGACATTAGTAGCCTCTCAGCATGGGTGGAGATACGAGTAGCGGGGGGGGGGGGCAATCCCCTAGTGTCAAAGATGGAGTCGACTGATCTAATGTATATATGAATTGACATCATCATCATAGTGTCCCCCCCCCCAGACTTCCAAGTCTATCTCCGCCTATGGCCCCCAGTCGGGATGGTTTAGAGATAGAGAGACGGCTTTTTCTCTTCACTGTCTTAACATCATGGGCATCCAGGCAAATGTTCTGAGGGTGGGGAGCAAACGTGCTAGAGTTCAGTGAGCTTCCCTCTTATAGAGATTTTGGGCCGTTTCCAATCCTTCACAGAAGAGGCTTCTGAGGGGGAGAGAGAGAGAGAGAAGCCACACTAAAGTTCAATAAGCTTCCTGAAGGCATTGCACGAAATTTTTTGTGGAGCTGTTATGTAGGGTCCACACCAAAAATCTAAGAGAGCGAGCTTCATGATTTTACATAGGGCCATCTCAAGATCATGGGCTTCCAGACACGAGTGATGTTCTAGGGGGCCCTTTCTGAGCCAGAAGCAACAGTTCACATATACGTATTCTAAATAACATAGCACCAGATCTCAAGATGAGGACTCCTTCCCCCCCATGGCCCTAACTGGATGGACCCCCATGTGTTTATAGGACCGATTCGATGGGAAGTTTGAAATAGATTCTAAAAATAACCACAATTTTGAACTTGGAAGCTTTATTTGTTCACATCTCATTTTCGTCCCACAGGGCTGTGTAACCTCATTAGCCCCCTGCTAGGGCTCCCCTTCCATTTTATATTCAACTGTGGGTCCCCCTTAAAATGTCCCACTACAGCAAGAAGGACCCCCATATGGGCGCCCCCCTCATCGAGAAACACTAGTCAACAACAAACCTAGTAGAGAGATTATTTACACAATGAATGTCACAAAGTAAATACGTAATAAATAGGTCATTTAAAACACACATCTCCGCGGATTCGTTTAAATTGCCAAAGATAAATATTTGACATCTTACTATTGACAGTTGAAAAGCTTGCCTTTTATAATTAACAATCAGTGTTCTTGGTCTTGGTCTTATTATTCAGGGCTCTATGCTGCCAAGGCTAATCCCTGAAGTGAAAGGGGGGAGAGAGGGAGAAAAGAAAAGAAAAAAAAAAAAAAAAAAAACCACAGGTAAGGCATATGAAAAATACAAAGTAATACAACCATCAAGGAAACACAAAAATTTGACAAAAAAAAAAAAAAAACACGAAAATGGTGATGAGCGGGAAGGAGAGTATGATTTCTTCAAACCAAGGGGACGATCTTGGTTACAAACAAAATGCTAATGATATGTAGTCCCTTGATGAGTGTGTGTAGAGAAAAAATGGAACCCAAAAAACCGAAAAAACAAAATTACCAGCGATTACATAGAGTAAGGAATTCTTCTAACCTCTGAATCGCAACTTTAGGAGAAGTAGAAAGAAATTTATTCCAATTGTTTATTTGAGGATGGCAAATATTAAGTGTCTGATTCCGAATATGAGAGAACTTAGAACAGTGAAAAAGAAAATGCTCAGAAGTTTCCAACTCACCACAGTGTGAACAGTTTGGACTATCCAGTTCGTGTATAAAATGTAAATAAGTGTTAAGAGGAGCCCTATTAACAATGAGTTTGAAAAACAAAATTTCCAACTTCCGAGAAGAAAAGAGATGGGAATACTTTTCACAGGACTTATAGAAGCCAGAAAATTCTGGAAGTAAACTTCTCTGAGAGACTGAATTTGAGTTTTTAAATTTCTGGTGAAAAATTGCACGAAGGTCCTCAGGGTATATGTGCGTAGGAGAAGGAGCCTGTACAGAAGAAGCCATAAGACGAACACTTCTATCTATTATTTCATTTAAAATGATGCCTGAATGACTAGGAACCCAGATAAGTGAAATATGTTCTGAGAAAGAACTGGCCCAGTTTAAATGTGAATGAAGAAGATGAATGACAGTGTGAGAACGGAAAGAGAATGATTTCAATGCCAACAAAACTGATTTGCTATCCGAAAAGATCATCATACATTGTTTGTTATTAGGAAGAAATGTTTTTAAACACATTGAAATGGCCAAGGCTTCCCCTGAGAAAATTGAAGAGTCAGGATGAGCAAACCAAGTTCTAATAGTATTTTGTGCAGGATAGTAAGCACCACAAGAAACATATTGTTTCTTTGAAGCATCTGTTGCTAGTATTATTGTATTTGGATCAATAGAATCCAGAAAACTTTGAAAGAGATGTTGAACACCTGGAATTTTGGGGAATTGTTGAAATAAAATTGAATCTGTGATAATAGAGATATTGTCAGGCCGCCAAGGCTCATTTGGAAATACTGGTTGAATAACAGGCAGTGGAAAGAACTGACAGTGTGCCAAAAATTGGTCCATTTTGTTTGACAAAGGAGGAGCAAGTTTGTTAAAACCAGTATTCAAAAGGTTGGATGGACCCTGAGTAGGAGAAGCAGTTGAGTTAATGCAAAAATTGGTGATCCTTAAGAGTAAGAGATCCTGAAATTTAGGAAAATCAAGAATCATTTTCATTTTGTTGATTCTAGTGGACCTTGGCAGGCAGAGAATTGAGCGCATGACTGAATTATAAATTGTGTTAAGTTTAAGAAGAGAAGACTCAGCTGCATTGAGCCAAATGACTGATCCATACCCAAGAATACCTGTAATAATGTTTCTGAACACCGGTTTGATAAAACTACATGGAATATTCCTCGAGGCATGATTAATGGATTTGCAAATGTTTAGACTATAGGTACCCTTAGAATGAAGATGATGAATGTGTTTTTTCCAACGTAAAGTGCGCTCGAAGTAAATACCTAAAATTTTAATAAAAGGGTCATAAGGAATGGGAATATTGTCAATGACAAAAGAAGGAAAGTGAACATTTCGTTTTCTCGAGAAGATGGAGAATTTGGATTTCGTTACTGAGATATCTAAAGAGCTATTTCTGGCCCAACAAAGAGTTTGCGAAATGGATTCTTTCATATTTAATTCTGCTGTAGTACCATCATCTGAACTCGTATAAAGGAAAATATCATCAGCAAAAATAAAAATACTTGTATGATTTGGAATATATGTGACTATGTCAAGTGTAAAAAGAGCAAAAAGGATGGGAGATAATGAGGAGCCCTGTAATAGACCACAGGACGGAGAAAATATTTGGGATTTATCTCCTCTCCAATCAATGTAATGAGATCTATGAGTCAAGTATTCATAGAGCCAATCAAGTATGAGACCTTGGAAACCCATCCTGGCCAGTTTGTGAATTAACAAATTGTGCTTTACAGAATCGTATGCAGAACGAATATCCAATGCCAACAAATAACTGGTTTCCTTCCTTTGAAAAGACTTATGAATGTTAAATACAATGTCTCTGAGACAAGCTTCTGACCCTGTTTTAATTCTGAACCCATAAAAACATGGAGGAAAAATATTGAATTTCAATGAGATCCAATTTAGTCTGAAAAGAATTATTCTTTCAAAGATTTTGTTAATTGTATTAATAAGTGTCAAAGGACGAAAGGATTTCGGCTCAGATGGTGATTTACCAGATTTGTGTATAAAAATGATTCTGCCCTCTTTGAATGAGTGAGGACAAGTTGAAGTTTGCCATAAATTATTAAAGGGTAATAAAAGTTCCAGTCCCTTTTTGGGGAGATGATTGAAAGTTTTAAGAGGAATGCCATCTGGACCTGGTGTATTTGATCTGCCAGACTTGATAGCTTTCATGAGTTCACCTTCAGTGAAGGAACTATTAGTGGTGTCACAAAATGATCGAGGTGGGCCAATAAACAAGGAACAAGGAACATCATTGAATGTTGGAAAATGATGAGATTTTAGAAGAGCTATTTGGTCTGAAGGAGTTACCACATTATTCTGAGCAGTAGAAAAAATATGGTTGGAATTATCCCATGACTTAGAAGCCACATATTTATGTTTACGAAGAACTGAATAAATTTGTGAAGGGGAAGAAAGTGGCATTATCTCTGAAACAAAATTTTTGAACCGAAGGATTCTAAGATGACGCCTGAAAATGGCAGCATGCTGTTTGTAATTGATTAAGTTTTGAATGGAAGGAATTCTACGATAAGTACGGAACAGACATTTCTTTCTCTTAAGTAATTGACGTCCATCCTGATCAAGTCTTAATTTGTAAGAGAATGTTTTTTGTTTTTTCCTATAGGATGAATGAACTGCTTGTTTGATCTGGTCATAAAGATTATTATAAATTGATTCCATGTTGATCTCTTTTAGATGAGCGACAACAGTAGGCCAGTGAATGGAATGTTTTATATTGATGGCAGCAAGACGGTATGAGGGTAAAGAAATCCGAATTGGAATATGATCACTATTGTAAAGAGAAGCAGTTGTAGACCAGATCAAATGACGATTTAAGTTGGGAGAGCTGAAACACAAGTCAATATAAGATGCTGTAGAACCTCTATAAAAGGTTGGGCATTTGGGAGGAGAAAGGCAAATGTTATTTTGGAGGATCCAGTTGTATAATTGATTGCCCGCACTAGAGTCGTGATTACTACCCCATGCTTTATTATGACAGTTCATATCAGCAAGTAATAAAAAATCACCAGAAACATGTGAAATAGCCTGGTCTAAAGGACCTGATGAAAAGGGAGAAGGAGGTCTATATATGTTGATTAGGAAAAAGGATTTATTGTTGATAAAAACTAGCGTGATAAGAATTTCCATTGAGGGATCACAGAAGGACCACACCAATTTAGAGGATATTGAAGAGCGAATGGCTGTAATGATACCACCACCTGAGGAGTAATTCCTGTCAAGACGATAAATATGGAAACCAGGAAGAAAGAATTTTTTGGACGGAGAGAGCCATGTTTCCTGGAAAACCAGAATATCAAATTTATCTATAAACTGCTTAAGAATTGTAATTTTTGAAGAGATGCTATTGACATTCCATTGAAGGATATTGAAATTTCTAAAATTAGGCATAAAAAACTCAGTGTTAAAAAAATTACTGCACCATGCTTACTACTGGGAAATTAACTTCATTTCCACAAAACATAAAAACATTAAGATAACCTTATATGACGTCGACTTGACATGAAAATCAAAAAAAAAGGAGCTGATTAAGCTCTTCAAAAGAAAAGTAGTTGGCAAAAAAAGGGGGGGAAAAAAAAACAAACAAAACCATGATTTCATTCACTTTCCACTGCTCTGCGATGGAGATCCCAGTTCACGAGGTAATTTAGATTTACCTCCTCGAACAGGGTTAAACTGAATTGCATCAGATATTAAGTTCTCCGGTGAGCTAGGCCTCTTTCGAACATTTCTCGGATCCATCAAATTAGGTTGAACACCCTCCATCAGGGACTTCAACATGTCGGGAATAACCTCTTTTATTGCTTGTGTGATTGCTTCCACAATAGACTGCTTTGTTTCTTCAACAAGTGCCTCCCTGAATTTTTTTAGTTCGGAAGAAACTGCATTCATTATGTCCAATTTAAAAGACTGAAAACTATCCGAAGAAATTGATGAAGCTGTTACTCCTGCATATGAACTGCTGGATGTTCTGCATGCCTGTCTAGCAACATGGATCGGGACATTTTTAGTTAACTTGTAATTCAATACTCTCACTTCGTTTTGATACTTAGGACAAAGCTTATCAGTGGGTAGATGATTTTCAGAGTTACAATTTTTACATCTTTTCACACCTTTACAGTCCTTGGCAAGGTGATTTTCACCACAATAAAGACAAAGGGGGGATGATAACCGGCAGAACTTTGTTCTGTGAGAAAACTGAAAACAACGTAGACAAAGTTGGGGACGTTCAATGAATAGATCAGGTCTGAATAATTGGTACCAAAGTTTAAGTTCAGCAGGCATTGAAGAGCCCAATGACGTCACTATAATTGAAGTTGTAGGTTGTTTATTACGAAGAATTCTACGGATATTAAGTGGAGTAAGATCATTATGTTCCAGCTCCTGGGCCACCTCAGAAAGCTCTACTGATGTAGGAATACCTCTGACGATGTATCGTGAGGACAGCGAGTCTGTTAGCACACAAGTCACAACTGGGATATCACCAAAAGATGTAATTTTCAGAGCCTCTAACGCAATATCGGTTGACGATGTTGAAATCAGAAGGTCTCCAGCACGAGAAAATCTTACTTCTTTAATTCGATTGGTATCCGAAATTTTATTAGCTATAAAGTCTCGAACCTTTTTCGGGTTTGAATCAGGTATAGGGGTCGAGCCATGAAGTTTGATTGTGATATCTTTGTCAAAATCGGAAGCCAGCTCAAGTATGGTCTCTCCAGAAAGATTAGAGCTCCAAAATGGGGCGTTGTTGAAAACCGAATCCGTGTATTGTTGTCCATTTTCATTAGTTTCCATACTGTTCGTCATGACTAAGTACTCTTGATAATTATCCTTCAGTGTAACATACTAAGGTCACCGTGAGGAAAAGGTGAAAATTAGTATTGGACGTCAACTGGACCAAAAGCCAACAATGTGGCTTACCAAGCCTCAAAAAATGTACTTATTGAAGTAGGCCTAAAAATACTCTTGACGCTACTATTATCAATAAATTACTTAAATATATATTTTTCAAAACCACAAAATACAATATAGAGATAACCCTAAACACTAAAATAACCAAGCAAAGTTAATTTTCAAACCAGCTCCAGCTATCAACCTCCAACAATCAGTGTTGAATATGTTGTTTAAAAGTACTATCGGCGGAGATGACAGCTGATGGCATGTTGAAGTCCATACGTGAATCCTCCTACGCTTCCTAACAGGTTCATTTAACTGTTTTCATGTAGGTCATAAACACGTGGGTGGTTATAACGAAATTGAGCCAATCAAAGTCAGCGTTTTATTGTATGTCAGAGAGAATTAGATTGTAAAACACATTTTGATTCGTTGATAGGGATGACGTACATAGTTTTTTTCATGCATGGGCAGCCGCCAAGATAACAGTGTGACCATATAATCTTTATTCCTAGAGGGTTATTTGATGTCTTCACCGTGACCATACATCCCGTATTTCTTCCGGACATCCCCGATATTAGGGGGGGGGTTTCGAAAAGAGGCAACTATTCCTCCTCTAGTTTTTTCTTGTGAAACTGAGAAGCGTCTCCAAACAGTAAATCATTTGTATGAATGTTCATGCGTGTGATTTTGCTTTGAATGTTGGTTGGTATTTCACGACTTCGTTCAAACCGAGCACATCTCAGACCTCTCGCCATCTATGGACAATTCACTACCTAGTGAGTTGTGCCGGAAGTGTAAGTGTGTGTACCTAAAGCCCCGTTCACATGTGCAATAAAACATCCCGGTTAAATTCCTGGTAACGGGGATTTTCGCTACAAACCGTTCACATGTCGTTTAGTTTAAGCCGGTAATCCCCCTATTCTTTCCGGAAGTCGTCGCTGGTTACGTAGGTTGAACGGAAGTGATTGATTCAAGATGGTTGACGAAGGAGCTTATAGCAGTTTTCGCGGCGCAAAGGATTATGGGAGAGAAGGTCGGTGTCGACCTCCAATCTACCCCAAGAAAGATGGGCTTTTTTTGATGAGCTTCTCTCCCACCTTTTTCTTCCCTACGAGGGGATAAAAGTTGTCATGCCGGTAATTACCACCAAAGCGACCCCCAATCTTGTACATGTGAACGGGGCTTAACTGTCTGAGTGCGTGTCTAGTGTTGTGTCTGATTTTTCAGTGCTGCCATCTATATTTTAGAAGTTTGAGTGAAGTGCAATGTTTGAATTACGATTGTACCTTTTGTAGGTCTGTTTCTCTCTGTGCGAGAAAGTTGTGGGAACAACAAAAAATCAACTTCAGCCACCCACCACTGTTGCGACGGTGGGGTTCGAATCCGGGACCTCGTGATTATTTTTGTGAAGCGTTAATATCCCGGTTTTGGCTTGAATAATTTTGAGCCAAATTGAAGTTGTGTACGGTTAGCATGATAATTAGTTTTCACAAAACGTGTTAGATAATACAAAATATTTCAAGTGATAACCAATGTTTGACGAATTGGCAAAAAATATGGTAGCCTTGTCCTAACCTAACTGCATGTCAGAAAAAGGAAGGGGAAAAAAAGTAGAAAGTGAGAAAAAAAAGAAAATAAAACAGTATAATAGAGTACTATACGCTCTCTCTGTAAGGTGTGAAGTAGATTTATCTTTTCACTCTCACCTGTGTCCAGGGCCGCAACTAGATGTTTGGTCACCCGGGGCAAGTGCGCATTTTGGCGCCCCCTTATAATATTGAAGAAGAGGTTTGAGAATAAACTTTGCGCAACCTGTGGTCAGGGACACGAGACCCGCTTGCTCCCCCCCTAGTTGCGGCCCTGCCTGTGTCAGTTCTCTTTCACTCTTACGTACATGTATATACGTAGTAGAAGGATACATTACAGAGGTAAAAAGAACTACTTTTTTGTCATAGGGTTGCAACAAAGCTTTGCGGTGACTAGGAGAGAGGAAACAAAACAGGGAGACTTGTTTGAATTTATTCCATTGGCGCTTCGACGCAATATTACGTCTTTGATCGTAAAGTGGTTAAAAAGGATAAACTCATCAGCTCACTCAAGTATTTTACAAGAAAACCTGTCATCTTTAGCTTTATCATGTATTAAAGCTGAGATAACTCAAAAATTAGATTTTGATGACATTATAAATGACTTTGCTCATATGAGAGTGAGAAAAAAATCATTAATTATGATATATTTCTGGAGAATTTTTCATTACGTCTCTCATTTAAAATAGTGCACATTCTTTTTCTGTTGTGTCCGTAAACAACATGTATTGTGAAATTCATGAAACTACCCACAACACTGTTTTTTTTTTACATTTTTCTCTCATCCCCCGTTTTTCTCTCTGCTCCCGTTCATCGTGTGCTCATTTGAAGATTGTTTGTGGAAATTTTATTTTTAGATATGTAAACAATTGGGCTGGTCCGATTGATCGATCAAATGTTAATCCCAGATAAAAATTTTGATTGAGTTTATTAACTCGATAGATCCGATTAAAATTTGAGTGAAATTTTTATTTGGGGTCATTCAAGTATTACGTCAGCATCGGGGGGGGGGGGGGGGGTTCATATTTGCTGACTTTTGATGACCAAGAGGGGGAGGGTGGTCTGAAGGTTGCTTACTTCATCAACCACCCCTTTTTGAAGATATGAAATATTCTAAGCTTCTGACGAAATTTTGCTGAGGGGGGGGGGGGGTCAGTATTTTGCTGACGGGGGGGGGGGGTCAAAAATGGCTCAAAATCTGCTTACGTAATATTTGAATGGCCCCTTAAAAGTTCATAAATTAATTTGATTTATATGACGAATCCGATTGTATATATTGATCAAATTTGTAGGATGTCGATTCAACGAAAATTGGTGATTTCAGTTTCAAATTGAGTTTGATAAGTTTAAGAAGGCAAGAACAAAATTTATTCTCTCCATTGTACTCGTAGCCCCCAGAAAGGCGTTGGGGCCCTGGGTAATTCTCATCGTTTTTTGTTTTTTCACGCTATGAATTCATAGCGTAAAAATATAGAAGGACGCTGTAGAGTTATATTACGTCTGATCCAGGATCCCGCCAAAGATCCCAGCCTTGGGGCCCTGATCTAGTACGTGGAGGGGCCATCTGGGAAAGCAGTTTTCGCATTCGGAAAGAATCAACACCCCTCTTCCCCGTCCAGTACCATTTGAAAGCAGTTCCTAGGAAAACAAGTAGAATAGTCTCTCGATAATCCTGTCGCATGTCCCTTTACACGTACAATCTTTCCCTCGCGCCCGGAGCGGGGCAGTCTTGCGCGAAAAATTGGACGCGGTTAGAACCGCGGCTTTCCAAGAGAGGGAGCGCGTGGCGAAATTCGGACGCTTTTGTATGGCGTGTGGAGTTTTTGGAAGCACAGCACTCCACGTTCCTGGCCAAAGTTTTTCCCTGTTGGCAGATAGAATTCTGTGGACGTTTACTCCGTACAGTAGAACTTCTCGATAACGCACATCCATGGGACCAAAACTTTTGCCCGCTATTGGGGAGGTACGATATATAGTAAAACTTTGTTTATACGACTTCAACATTTTTACGACGTTGGCTTCGGTCTCAATTGGTTCTTATGTAACAAGCTACTCGTTAGCTTGTTACAAAAATTTGTAGACTATTAATTAATATTTATAATTCACCCTAATCACTGAATTTTAATGAAGCCTTTTAGAATATATTTATATTTACGACGCCAGACAGTCTGGGAATTGGGTCGGACCTTTATTCAGAAATGAGCAAATCCATGTATAAAAATAGGTGAGGCACCTATATGCACAGGATATCCAACGCCTTGTTCAGATTCTCAGAATTGATATCTTGAGAAGGAGTGCCAGACGGATTTTGTCATTGGTATGTAGACATCGGGGCGGCAGCGAGATTCCAGTAGGGGATTCTAGCTGGGACCCAAAGGGGGCAGGTGTGATGTTTAGGAGACCGGAACCAATGAGAGGGAACAGGAAGAAATTGGACGAAAAAAGGTGGTTTGTAGGAGGGAGAAGGAACTAGGGGTTGGGGAGAAGTGATTGTCCCGTTTTTTGGATGAAAAGTTTTGGGAAAAAGTTGGTGGGAAGACAAATGGATCAGCGGGAGGAGCGGAAGATGACAAAAAGCTTGGGGTAAGTCTTGACGTATTGCTTTCTCCATTCCTCTCTCGCTCAAGGAGTAGTAGCATAATATATATGTACTAATTTATAAGTGTGGAATTTAAGAATATCCTCATATATAGGGTGACCATACGTCCCGTATTTCCCGGGACAGTCCTGTTTTTATTTTCTGTTTTTACGGTCGTCCCGACTTTTTGGCAAAAGTGTCCCGGTTTTTCTCGTATTTTACACGAAGCTTACTTGAATATTTACTCTTAATTGAAGTCAAAGATTGACATTATTTTTCAACTCATAAATTATTTTATGATAGTTACAACTATAAAAGAAAATATTAATCTCCCACATTCGTCTTTGTGAACGTTTTTCTTCGTGGAATTCATTTTAATTCACTTCAATTTGCAGTAATGGTTCATTTCCCACCATTTTGAGTTTTCTGTAATTTCAACAATATTTGGCAACTTTGTTTGGATTTAGCGTCATTTTTGGCGATAATTGGTGATCTACCGTATTTTTCCGTATTTGGAATCCCACATTTCTCTCGAGGAAATATGGTCAGCCTACTCATATAAAACATTATTTGTTATAGCTGTAAATAGGGTGACCATACGTCCCATATTTCCCGGGACAGTCCCGGTATTTTCTCTTTTTTTGGCCGTCCCGACTTTTTCGCAAAAGTGTCCCGATTTTTCCCGTATTTCACACGAAGCCTACTTGAATTTTTATTCTTTATTAAAGTCGAAGATTGAAATTATTTTTCAACTCAAATTATTTTATGATAGTTACAACTATATATGGGATATTAATCTCCCACATTTGCCTTGGCAAACGTTTTTTTTCCGTGGAATACATTTTAATCCACTGCAATTTGCAGTAATGCATCATTTCCCGCCATTGTGATTTTTCCGTAATTTCAACAATATTTGGCAACTTTGTTTGGTTTTGGCGTCGTTTTTGGCGATAATTGGCGAAGTCCCGTATTTTCCAGTATTTGGAATCCCGATGTCCCGTATTTCTCTCGAGAAAATATGGTCATCCTAGCTGTAAATCTTTCACTCCGACTTGAGGACGTAATGGTTGGATAATTGATTAGTATTAATTGGTATTACGAGTATACGATCATGAGCCAGCTCCAGATGCTGAGAGCAGCTCTGGGACACTTATATGTCACTATGTGTAAAAATGATACGCCAATGGTTATGCATAATCACCAATCATCCCGATAGAGAAAGTTTGATTACATTTCACTACATTTATTACTTTTACCGGTGATTATTAATAATTCCCAAACAGTTTGATAAATATGAAAAAAATTATAACCTTTCTTCTTTTCATAAAACCAATTAATTATTTTCACCTGTGCATGGTACGTATGCAACATATATTTTGCAATAACAATTAAATTAAATTAAAACAATGTAAGCAGTTTTCATAACAATACAAAAAATAATAAAATAAAGTGAAACATATACAGTGAAACCTGTCTAAGACGGGCAATATATGAGACGAAAACAAGTAATACGTCCTAGATTTGAACACAAAACTGCATTTGACAAGAGGCTGAAGAGAAGTAGAACTTAAGTGTTACAGAGATGTAGATCTTTCTTTCACAAACGATCTTGCTTGTTGATCTCATTGTGACGATTTTAAAAAAATTCTTCTATTTCAAATATTAAACATTTTTCACTTTTGACAAAAGTTCATTCTATTGCTATTCAGGAGGACGTTTTACATTGAATTTTAACGATTAGCGGATTAAATATGCAATTTCAAATGCATATTAATTTGAAACAACAAACATAAAAAAATTCAAATATGCCTGTCTCTGTTTAATACTCGTTACGCCAGGTTACACTATAAAAGTTTGACAAAAAATATTTTACGAAACTTGAAAAGGAAACAACCAATGAGCCTGTTGATTCCATTCACTCGGATGTTACCGATATGCTTATTGGTTTAATTTTTCAAGTTTTGAAAAGGGTATTTTATCAAACATTTATACATAGTATAATAATGGCTTTAAGCCGGGATTACACTATAAAAGTTTTCAAAAAGGTCTTTTATAAAATTTGAAAAATTTAGCCAATAGTTATTATCGGTTGCATTTTCACAAATGTAATCTATGAGCTTTATTGGTTGGATTTTTCAACTTTTATACGAGGGATTTATTCAAACTTTTATAATGTAATCCCGGCCTTAGGGTGATATTATCAAAATTTAAGTTTCGCAAAGTGACAGAAATAAATCACTGCATACAGGGTGATTCAGAAAAGATTCGAAGAAGGAAAAACTCTGAGAGGAGATAGTACACCCCAATACCAGCAATTGTCATCAAAGAATGAGTGGTCTGAAACAAAATGCAAACGCGCTAGCGAGTTTTGAAACGGCCGCCCCGCAAACGTTAAAATGGCATTCCTGTTGAAATTTAATGGGAGAAAAAGAACACCATGCATGCAAATGTAATGGGGAAGAAGGAGAAACCATATGTGCAAATCTGCGTCACGGTGAATAAAAGGCACTTTAGCAATATTGGAAAAGTAGATATTCACTGTGACGCAGATTTGCATATGGTTTCTTCTTCTTCCCCAGATTACATTTACATGCATGATTAGGGTGACCATACGTCCCGTATTTCCCGGGACAGTCCCGGTATTTTCTGTATTTTTTGTCGTCCCGACTTTTTCGCAAAAGTGTTCCGGTTTTTCCCGTATTTTACATGACGCTTACTTGAATTTTTATTCTTTATTGAAGTCAAAGATTGAAATTATTTTTCAACTAATAAACTATATTATGATAATTACAACTATAAATGAGAATATTTATCTCCCACATTTATCTTGGTGAACGTTTTTTTCGTGAAATTCATTTTAATCCACTGCAATTTGCAGTAACGTTTCATTTCCCGCCATTGTGATTTTACCGTAATTTAACAATATTTAGCAACTTTGCTCAACTTTAGCGTCATTTTTGGCGATAATTGGCGATGTCCCGTATTTTCTCGTATTTGGAATCTCAATGTCCCGTATTTCTCTCGAGGAAATATGGTCAACCTATGCATGATGTTCTTTTTCTTCCCTGATAAATTTCAACAGGAATGCCGTTTCAACGTTTGCACAGAGGCCGTTTCGAAACGCGCTAGCGCGTTTGCATTTTGTTTCAGACCACTAATTCTTTGATGACAATTGTTGGTATTGGTGTGTACGCTCACCTCTTAAAGTTTTTCCCATCTTTTCTGAATCACGCTGTATACGTATTTTTAGGGACACCTTTATAAAACAGAAACCTGTCTAAACCGAAAAAACTTCCAACACCCATGAAAATGCAGAATAAAGTAAAGAAACAACTCCATCGCCCGAACGAAAATTCAAAGTAAATGAGAGGTAGTTCCAGAATGGATGAAAATTCATCATTTTCGAACGAAATATGTTATTACGTTCCAGAATGAAAAATAATTTAAAATTAAACTATATATGGATGACACGATTCAGAATTTATGAGTCATTATAATTACCGTAAGTGTGGGACCCCTTCCGAAACGCAGCTGTCGCACACCTCTTATGGCGTCTCTGGGCTCTGATTTCTCAATGGAACATTTTTTTCTCCGCCATTAACATCTTCAACATTGATAAAATATTTTGGTTACCGCTGTACGGAAACAGATGGCAGCACGCAACATGATCTTTCGCAAGAGAAATAAAGCATATGCATTTGGAAAATTTCAAATACGAGAAAATGCGGGTCATTCTCATGCTGACCATATTTCATGGAGAGAAATACGGGTAATTGGGATTCCAAGTACGGAAAAACACAGGACATCAATTATTGACAAAAATGACGCCAAAACTTAACAAAGTTGCCAAATATTGGTGAAATTACGGAAAAATGACAACGGCAGGAAATGAAGCATTACTGCAAGCAAAACTCTGGTAAGTGATTTCTTTAGGTTGATTGACTTGATTTCTTAGGTCCACTCTAAAATGCATAAAATGTATTAGTTTGAGAAAGGATCTATGAGAGACTATTGTTGCAAATATTTTGATCATTTGATCATTTTTGTCGCACCACGGTCATTTTCTGCACACGAGGGCTAATTAGACCGGGACCTACCATTTATTGCCGATTCCGAACGGCAGGCTTGTTTTTTATACTCGTCGAGAGGTTGGTGCGCTAACCCCTCGATGGGGCAAATATTTTGATAGAAAGGACATCGAAATAGAAATGACAAGCAGTTTCTTCCGTTGGACAATGGGAACAGTTGGGGTCTGTTTGACTTTTAATAGTGTATAAGTACTTGTTGAGAGGAGCTCGTTCATAAATGAGTTTGTAAATAAGGTTTTCTATTTTTCTAGAGGACATTATTCCAGAGATTTTATCAACAAAATTGGGGAAAATAGAAAATTGAGGTGGACAAGTAGCTTGAAGTTGATTCAGCCAAGTTGTTTTGCGAATGCCTCTGGTTCTGGCTTTGCAATCTTCCATGAAGAAACCTGTTGGAGCTATCAGTGGAGCAAAACGAGTAGCTACAATGCGAACTGCTTTACCAATAGTTTCATTGAGAGAGATGTTGACATGACCTGGCACCCACACAAGAGTCAGCGAGTTGATCTGGTTACAAATATAAGCAATACATTTATAGAGTAATAACATGACAGAATGTGAGTGGATGCTAGTATCGTTCAGAGCAAGAGGAAAATAGAAGTTAAAATAGAAGATACTTTAGAGTCTGAAAAAATTGTGATGTTTGGATTGTTCTGGATGTTGAGACGATTGAAGCCATAGGCAATTACGAGAGCTTCTTGTAATCCTTCAGGGGAGCTAGCATATAAAATCAGGTCATCTGGATAAACAAAAAGTTTTACAAATTTTGGAATTATCGGAATCAAATCGAGTGTAAAAAACAGAAAAAAAGAATAGCGAAATTGTAGAACACTGTGAAAGACCTTTACTGACATGAAACTTGGGTGACCTATTGCCCCGCCAATGAATATAGTGGTTTCTGTTGGATAGATATGAGTGATGCACTTGCAAAATAAAGTACCAAAACTAATGTTATAATGTTTATGAATCAAAATATCATTAGGAACGCATGCACCTTGGATGTCCAAACCAATCAGATAGCCCTGGTGGCCTTTCGAGAAACTTCCATAAATATTAGTAACAGTGTCTCTCTTAGACACCTTTCAGTACCAGTTTTAGGCCGATATCCATGTATGTTATGTGAGAAAAAGTTATGCTGTAGAGAGATCCATTGAAGACAAGAAAGAATGATTCGTTCAAAAAGTTCAGTGAAGGTGCTAATCATTGTAATGGGTCTATATAAAACAATTTCAGTGGAAGTCTTTCCTTTTTTAGGATAAAAATAACTTTTCATTCGTTAAAAGATTCAGGGACAGAAGATGTGAAATCCAAATAGAGTTGAAACTTTGGAGTAAATATTGTAAGATGTCTGGAGGTAGTTGACGAATGGCTTTGTTGAGGATATTGTCTGGTCCAGAAGCAGAGTCTTTACCCTTTTTGTTTGGTGGTTGAAGTTCCTTGAAGGTAAACTTAAATTGTGTCGAAAAGTAGCGTGAGCTTTCTGTATTTTTTGTCGTCCCGACTTTTTCGCAAAAGTGTTCCGGTTTTTCCCGTATTTTACATGACGCTTACTTGAATTTTTATTCTTTATTGAAGTCAAAGATTGAAATTATTTTTCAACTAATAAACTATATTATGATAATTACAACTATAAATGAGAATATTTATCTCCCACATTTGTCTTGGTGAACGTTTTTTTCGTGAAATTCATTTTAATCCACTGCAATTTGCAGTAACGTTTCATTTCCCGCCATTGTGATTTTACCGTAATTTAACAATATTTAGCAACTTTGCTCAACTTTAGCGTCATTTTTGGCGATAATTGGCGATGTCCCGTATTTTCTCGTATTTGGAATCTCAATGTCCCGTATTTCTCTCGAGGAAATATGGTCAACCTATGCATGATGTTCTTTTTCTTCCCTGATAAATTTCAACAGGAATGCCGTTTCAACGTTTGCACAGAGGCCGTTTCGAAACGCGCTAGCGCGTTTGCATTTTGTTTCAGACCACTAATTCTTTGATGACAATTGTTGGTATTGGTGTGTACGCTCACCTCTTAAAGTTTTTCCCATCTTTTCTGAATCACGCTGTATACGTATTTTTAGGGACACCTTTATAAAACAGAAACCTGTCTAAACCGAAAAAACTTCCAACACCCATGAAAATGCAGAATAAAGTAAAGAAACAACTCCATCGCCCGAACGAAAATTCAAAGTAAATGAGAGGTAGTTCCAGAATGGATGAAAATTCATCATTTTCGAACGAAATATGTTATTACGTTCCAGAATGAAAAATAATTTAAAATTAAACTATATATGGATGACACGATTCAGAATTTATGAGTCATTATAATTACCGTAAGTGTGGGACCCCTTCCGAAACGCAGCTGTCGCACACCTCTTATGGCGTCTCTGGGCTCTGATTTCTCAATGGAACATTTTTTTCTCCGCCATTAACATCTTCAACATTGATAAAATATTTTGGTTACCGCTGTACGGAAACAGATGGCAGCACGCAACATGATCTTTCGCAAGAGAAATAAAGCATATGCATTTGGAAAATTTCAAATACGAGAAAATGCGGGTCATTCTCATGCTGACCATATTTCATGGAGAGAAATACGGGTAATTGGGATTCCAAGTACGGAAAAACACAGGACATCAATTATTGACAAAAATGACGCCAAAACTTAACAAAGTTGCCAAATATTGGTGAAATTACGGAAAAATGACAACGGCAGGAAATGAAGCATTACTGCAAGCAAAACTCTGGTAAGTGATTTCTTTAGGTTGATTGACTTGATTTCTTAGGTCCACTCTAAAATGCATAAAATGTATTAGTTTGAGAAAGGATCTATGAGAGACTATTGTTGCAAATATTTTGATCATTTGATCATTTTTGTCGCACCACGGTCATTTTCTGCACACGAGGGCTAATTAGACCGGGACCTACCATTTATTGCCGATTCCGAACGGCAGGCTTGTTTTTTATACTCGTCGAGAGGTTGGTGCGCTAACCCCTCGATGGGGCAAATATTTTGATAGAAAGGACATCGAAATAGAAATGACAAGCAGTTTCTTCCGTTGGACAATGGGAACAGTTGGGGTCTGTTTGACTTTTAATAGTGTATAAGTACTTGTTGAGAGGAGCTCGTTCATAAATGAGTTTGTAAATAAGGTTTTCTATTTTTCTAGAGGACATTATTCCAGAGATTTTATCAACAAAATTGGGGAAAATAGAAAATTGAGGTGGACAAGTAGCTTGAAGTTGATTCAGCCAAGTTGTTTTGCGAATGCCTCTGGTTCTGGCTTTGCAATCTTCCATGAAGAAACCTGTTGGAGCTATCAGTGGAGCAAAACGAGTAGCTACAATGCGAACTGCTTTACCAATAGTTTCATTGAGAGAGATGTTGACATGACCTGGCACCCACACAAGAGTCAGCGAGTTGATCTGGTTACAAATATAAGCAATACATTTATAGAGTAATAACATGACAGAATGTGAGTGGATGCTAGTATCGTTCAGAGCAAGAGGAAAATAGAAGTTAAAATAGAAGATACTTTAGAGTCTGAAAAAATTGTGATGTTTGGATTGTTCTGGATGTTGAGACGATTGAAGCCATAGGCAATTACGAGAGCTTCTTGTAATCCTTCAGGGGAGCTAGCATATAAAATCAGGTCATCTGGATAAACAAAAAGTTTTACAAATTTTGGAATTATCGGAATCAAATCGAGTGTAAAAAACAGAAAAAAAGAATAGCGAAATTGTAGAACACTGTGAAAGACCTTTACTGACATGAAACTTGGGTGACCTATTGCCCCGCCAATGAATATAGTGGTTTCTGTTGGATAGATATGAGTGATGCACTTGCAAAATAAAGTACCAAAACTAATGTTATAATGTTTATGAATCAAAATATCATTAGGAACGCATGCACCTTGGATGTCCAAACCAATCAGATAGCCCTGGTGGCCTTTCGAGAAACTTCCATAAATATTAGTAACAGTGTCTCTCTTAGACACCTTTCAGTACCAGTTTTAGGCCGATATCCATGTATGTTATGTGAGAAAAAGTTATGCTGTAGAGAGATCCATTGAAGACAAGAAAGAATGATTCGTTCAAAAAGTTCAGTGAAGGTGCTAATCATTGTAATGGGTCTATATAAAACAATTTCAGTGGAAGTCTTTCCTTTTTTAGGATAAAAATAACTTTTCATTCGTTAAAAGATTCAGGGACAGAAGATGTGAAATCCAAATAGAGTTGAAACTTTGGAGTAAATATTGTAAGATGTCTGGAGGTAGTTGACGAATGGCTTTGTTGAGGATATTGTCTGGTCCAGAAGCAGAGTCTTTACCCTTTTTGTTTGGTGGTTGAAGTTCCTTGAAGGTAAACTTAAATTGTGTCGAAAAGTAGCGTGAGCTTTCTGTATTTTTTGTCGTCCCGACTTTTTCGCAAAAGTGTTCCGGTTTTTCCCGTATTTTACATGACGCTTACTTGAATTTTTATTCTTTATTGAAGTCAAAGATTGAAATTATTTTTCAACTAATAAACTATATTATGATAATTACAACTATAAATGAGAATATTTATCTCCCACATTTGTCTTGGTGAACGTTTTTTTCGTGAAATTCATTTTAATCCACTGCAATTTGCAGTAACGTTTCATTTCCCGCCATTGTGATTTTACCGTAATTTAACAATATTTAGCAACTTTGCTCAACTTTAGCGTCATTTTTGGCGATAATTGGCGATGTCCCGTATTTTCTCGTATTTGGAATCTCAATGTCCCGTATTTCTCTCGAGGAAATATGGTCAACCTATGCATGATGTTCTTTTTCTTCCCTGATAAATTTCAACAGGAATGCCGTTTCAACGTTTGCACAGAGGCCGTTTCGAAACGCGCTAGCGCGTTTGCATTTTGTTTCAGACCACTAATTCTTTGATGACAATTGTTGGTATTGGTGTGTACGCTCACCTCTTAAAGTTTTTCCCATCTTTTCTGAATCACGCTGTATACGTATTTTTAGGGACACCTTTATAAAACAGAAACCTGTCTAAACCGAAAAAACTTCCAACACCCATGAAAATGCAGAATAAAGTAAAGAAACAACTCCATCGCCCGAACGAAAATTCAAAGTAAATGAGAGGTAGTTCCAGAATGGATGAAAATTCATCATTTTCGAACGAAATATGTTATTACGTTCCAGAATGAAAAATAATTTAAAATTAAACTATATATGGATGACACGATTCAGAATTTATGAGTCATTATAATTACCGTAAGTGTGGGACCCCTTCCGAAACGCAGCTGTCGCACACCTCTTATGGCGTCTCTGGGCTCTGATTTCTCAATGGAACATTTTTTTCTCCGCCATTAACATCTTCAACATTGATAAAATATTTTGGTTACCGCTGTACGGAAACAGATGGCAGCACGCAACATGATCTTTCGCAAGAGAAATAAAGCATATGCATTTGGAAAATTTCAAATACGAGAAAATGCGGGTCATTCTCATGCTGACCATATTTCATGGAGAGAAATACGGGTAATTGGGATTCCAAGTACGGAAAAACACAGGACATCAATTATTGACAAAAATGACGCCAAAACTTAACAAAGTTGCCAAATATTGGTGAAATTACGGAAAAATGACAACGGCAGGAAATGAAGCATTACTGCAAGCAAAACTCTGGTAAGTGATTTCTTTAGGTTGATTGACTTGATTTCTTAGGTCCACTCTAAAATGCATAAAATGTATTAGTTTGAGAAAGGATCTATGAGAGACTATTGTTGCAAATATTTTGATAGAAAGGACATCGAAATAGAAATGACAAGCAGTTTCTTCCGTTGGACAATGGGAACAGTTGGGGTCTGTTTGACTTTTAATAGTGTATAAGTACTTGTTGAGAGGAGCTCGTTCATAAATGAGTTTGTAAATAAGGTTTTCTATTTTTCTAGAGGACATTATTCCAGAGATTTTATCAACAAAATTGGGGAAAATAGAAAATTGAGGTGGACAAGTAGCTTGAAGTTGATTCAGCCAAGTTGTTTTGCGAATGCCTCTGGTTCTGGCTTTGCAATCTTCCATGAAGAAACCTGTTGGAGCTATCAGTGGAGCAAAACGAGTAGCTACAATGCGAACTGCTTTACCAATAGTTTCATTGAGAGAGATGTTGACATGACCTGGCACCCACACAAGAGTCAGCGAGTTGATCTGGTTACAAATATAAGCAATACATTTATAGAGTAATAACATGACAGAATGTGAGTGGATGCTAGTATCGTTCAGAGCAAGAGGAAAATAGAAGTTAAAATAGAAGATACTTTAGAGTCTGAAAAAATTGTGATGTTTGGATTGTTCTGGATGTTGAGACGATTGAAGCCATAGGCAATTACGAGAGCTTCTTGTAATCCTTCAGGGGAGCTAGCATATAAAATCAGGTCATCTGGATAAACAAAAAGTTTTACAAATTTTGGAATTATCGGAATCAAATCGAGTGTAAAAAACAGAAAAAAAGAATAGCGAAAGGGTAGAACACTGTGAAAGACCTTTACTGACATGAAACTTGGGTGACCTATTGCCCCGCCAATGAATATAGTGGTTTCTGTTGGATAGATATGAGTGATGCACTTGCAAAATAAAGTACCAAAACTAATGTTATAATGTTTATGAATCAAAATATCATTAGGAACGCATGCACCTTGGATGTCCAAACCAATCAGATAGCCCTGGTGGCCTTTCGAGAAACTTCCATAAATATTAGTAACAGTGTCTCTCTTAGACACCTTTCAGTACCAGTTTTAGGCCGATATCCATGTATGTTATGTGAGAAAAAGTTATGCTGTAGAGAGATCCATTGAAGACAAGAAAGAATGATTCGTTCAAAAAGTTCAGTGAAGGTGCTAATCATTGTAATGGGTCTATATAAAACAATTTCAGTGGAAGTCTTTCCTTTTTTAGGATAAAAATAACTTTTCATTCGTTAAAAGATTCAGGGACAGAAGATGTGAAATCCAAATAGAGTTGAAACTTTGGAGTAAATATTGTAAGATGTCTGGAGGTAGTTGACGAATGGCTTTGTTGAGGATATTGTCTGGTCCAGAAGCAGAGTCTTTACCCTTTTTGTTTGGTGGTTGAAGTTCCTTGAAGGTAAACTTAAATTGTGTCGAAAAGTAGCGTGAGCTTTTTTGTATTCTATCAAATTTATAACAGGAGGAGACTGTCTATATATATAACTACGGCCTTCTTTTTAAAAAGAAGTTTCCTACACTCCAATGTTTATACCACAGAGTAAGAATAATATAGAGCGCGCGCGAGGGGTTACAATGTGAAGCAAAGATCTGGAGTCACGTGACTCCGGTCAAAAGGCTGGTCAGGGAATCTCGCTAGCAATGCTTTCCTTATGGCTATTCGTATGACGATCTACACGTGCTGTCTTATTTTTGATTAGAATGGTCAACACTTGCGCAGCTTTCGGATGTTCTGAACGGTTTAGGGAAGGGGGACCAGTATCCTTTCACAAGGGTTTGTGAAGGTTTGTGTTTTCACAACTTTTTTGCTGATTCCCCTTCTTATAAATTAAAAATTGGAATATTAAATTGACGATTTGATGGATTTCTGACGTAGTCTCAGTTTTTAACGATTCCATTTTGGATTTAATTCAATTAAAGTTCCGAGTTTTGGTAAAATTCAAATGTCATGAGCCATTATTAAATGTTTTAATAGAATTTTTGGTAATAAATGATTGAAGTAATGAGTTTTATTAACTTTTAACTGAAATATACGTCTCCGCAAGATTTGGCGATATTTGGCGAGATAGTGAGATTATTCGAGTTTCGCTCAACTTGAAGATAATATGCTTTTCAGAATGAGGAATTTATGGCAAATATTGTATTTAAATAGAATGTAATGAAAACTCACCCTCTAGACAATGGCAGTTTTGCATAAAAATGTATAACTACCTCTAAAAATAGTATTTTTACCTCTCTTCACGCTTGAGATAAAACTATTACAGAAAAGAAATTTTTTTATTGATTAATTTGTGTTTGTGTTGTATGTGTGAAATTGCCCTCAAACAAGAAAAATCAATTAATTAATTTATTAATTAATATTCAGTCAATATCTTTATTAGGACCGTCTGAGCTAAGATCTGAAGTCACTATGTGCACCTCAGATGTTAATTGAATGAAAGAATCATTCTAAAAACTACTTAATGCCTAAAAAATGAAGATTCGCATATGTGTACTTCTGGATCGAAGAGGTTACACATATGTCACATGTAACATAAATTTACGTACTCTAAATTATTACATGTATACGCTACACGAAATTTCATTTCTTATAATTTAGAAAAGTACTGACGATGAGGTATTGCAATTTTCTTGAAAAATTCATTTTATTTCTGAAATATTATGTAAGTGTTTACATTTTTGTGTGATAAAGTTATAAAAGGTTTTTCAAGAAAATGTTAGAAATGAAACTTTTACTTATTATTTAAATATTTCATGACTGAATATGGTATGAGTGTGAATGAGTTACATTACATAACATAATATATTGCATTATAATTATATACTCAAAATAAATGTATGATTAAAGTAATTTTAATGTTCTTGGATGATAATTTTTATGTTTTAATAACTCCTAGTTAAAATAAATTTTCGAAATTAAAAGTGACAAAGTGAATGAGAAGAGAATACTTAAAAATATAAATGAAATAGGCTGTATATATAAGAGATAGGTTATATATATATATAATAAGATTTAAAAACTCAAAAGTCTTAAATTATTAGGAATTATCCCTTTTGGAAAATAAAAAAATTTCGTTTTTCAATACTTGTTTATATTATATACAATTGATTTTTTTTTTCAAATCCCATATTCCCTAAATATTTTACAAAAGAATGAACGAAATTCATTGAACAAATGAAGGAAAGTTTTCATCAACTCGATCGAGTCAAATTTCGTTACAACAACATCCTAGCATTAACACGAAATCACTATGTTCTGCGAAAACGAGCCAAATGTAATAGCGCAGAACCTGTTCTTCCCCCGACAATACTGCTCATCTTTTCTTCACGTTCGACAAGTTTTATGAATAGCGAGCGCGGTCTATTTATATCTTTAGTCTATGGTTTATACACATGTCAATAACTTAGTTTCTCTCAGCAGAGAAGTATGTGAGACTACATTGAATTATGAGAGCGGTACTGTTCAGATTAAGTCAGTCAAGAATTTTATTGCCAGAGGTAGAAAATTCTAGGGACAACTGGCTGGATGGTGAGCATTGGAGTCACCTGCGAAAATAAAATAACTTCTCATTTTTCCTTTGATGATATTGAGGTAAAAGGTAGAGAATGGAGCTGAAGGTGGTCTGTAACAATTTGCAATATATATATAATTTTGTCATTGAAATAAACTGAAATGATGAGAGCTTAAAGTTCATCGTTGCAAAATTGGAATTTTTAAGAAATTTGTTTCTTGATAGCAGTAAGAGTTGTCTCGGCCATAAATATGGCAACCAGGAAGGAAAATGTTTTTTTATTTGGATCCAAATGGGATTCTTGAATGAGAAAGATATCAGAATGTCCAAGCAGAAATTGTTTCGGAGAAGAATATTTGTTTTTTATGCCCCTGGCATTCCCTGAGTGATAGATTCACCAATTGGGCTATTATTAAGTCTATTATTGAAAGTAAAGCAGTTTATGGAAGGTAGGTAAAATATTGTTCACAAGACTTCGAAATTGCAAAACAGGAAGCGGTTCGACGGACAAACACAGATTAATTTACAGAACAGCAATTTACACGTATCTACTAGCTAATCAGAGAGTTAACGACTTTCTCGCAAAGTTCAATCACAACTGACTTTTCATCCAGTCTCTCCAATCTGGAATCTCTCTTCTTTCTAGCGATCGCCTCATACTTAAAGCTCCTGTCGAAACTTCGAGACAACGAACATTCCACAAAGTTTTATTTCATGTCATAGTACCGGGTTTGTGGTGCCACTGTTTGGATGGGCGTAACCTTCTGGAAGCTTCTGTCCAACCCTTCATCATTTCTTCGCCAATCGCATTCCTTTGCGCAATATCGAAACCGGTATCAACAGATTTTGATATTTCTGAGAGCCATCGAACAAATCGCGCCGTCTATCGTCTATAGATCGTAACAATATAGAGCCAGAAGAGAACTTATCTACTAAAATAAACTAGAATGTTCTTTTTTTCCACTTTTTTTCTTTCCCGGACATGAAGAACGGGAAGAGGACCTTTGATTCTGAGATGAGTTGATACCAGCTTGGTCATTTTCACTTGAATTGGTGATCTTTCTTTTGCCGCCAGGCTCCAGGGTCACTTTTGCTGGTAACATGGTAAAGGGTTTTAGCAATATTTTGATTTCGTTTAACAATGCTTCCCCTAAAAGTTTGAAGTTCACACTGAAGAAACGAAGTGACCTTATTTTTTTCAGGAGGATCTATTTTTGATGTTATTGTGGCATATGATTCTGTGTTAACAGATTGTCGAACCACAGCGATAGAGACGTGTCGCTCTGGTTTGATCTGAAGAACTTCACATTGCTTGTTGTAATAGTCGCATGATTTGTCTAGTGCTGAATGAGAGCCTCACACTGATACATGATGCTGCTCTCCACATTTTTCACGAAATTGGGCCCTCGCTGGGCAAAGCTTTGCGATGTGAGTAAATTTGAAACATAACTTGCATTGCCGTTGTCTGTCAACAAATAGAGAGATCTTTTGGCGAAGGTACCAAAGTTTTACATCTGCAGGCAAGTGTGTTCCCAGCTTCGTCACTAACACTGTGAAAAATGGAGTACCATTCTTGCTGAAGCGTCGGAGTTCAAGAGTAATCATGCTATTACCTTGAATTTTCTCTGCCAGTTTATAAACAGGAAGATCTGACTATGTTTCTAACGAAGAATCTAGTTGAACAGTTCTCCAAGAGGAATTTCGTAGAAACGTGAGCTCCAAACAACTTAGCGCTTCCAATGTAGACATTGCTGTCGAGATTGTAAGAATGAGGCACTTCCTGGAGAGGGCAAATTTAGCCTCAGAGATATCTTTGCGGCTAAAATAAGACGTTTAAACGTGGCAAATATATGAGATTAAGGTGACCATTCATCCCATATTTCCTAGGACAGTCCCGGTTTTTCCTCGGTTTTTGGTCGGAGTTTTCTTGAATATGTCATGTTAATCGAAAACGTTGATACAGGTAATTTCCGTAACTCAATAAGTATGAGTTGACATTATTTTCAGATATATATTTGTATTTTTTCTGACCATTACACATATTGCAGTAGTGTCGTCTTAACACATCAGCTCACCCGGGCACGGCTCGGGGGCTTCAAATGCTGAAAGGCTAAAGGACCTCATGAAATGAGATCTGGTCAAAATTTCGGCAGTAAGTATTTAAGTTGGATAGCAGGTATTTTCAGCCGAGTAGAAGGGCCCCCATAAAAATCATTTAGCCCGGGGGGGGGGGGCGGCTTATGATGCTGCTAAGATGGCCGTGATTCACATCATTTTTGAGTACTAACTAGGGTGACCATATTTTCTCGAGAAAAATACGGGACATTGCCAATTAAGGCACAAAACTAAAGAACATTTTCCGAAATACCACAAATAGCTGTTTTCAATCTCCAAGTATAAAAATATTTTTAGAATAAGTTCGTTTGTGTTGATTCGAGAATTCCGAAAATTTTTCCCCTCATTAACGGATTCAGATTCATTTTTTCCAATCCCCCATTCAACATTTTACCTCAAATGAAGGAAAAAGCTACCAGAACATTTTCACTTTGTTTACAGTTACCCTTTGTACTCTGGATGTGTTTATTCTGAAAAATACATAATAAAAGAAGGATTTTCGGTGAAATTCACAGGCCATTTCTACTTAAAAAAAACTCAATGTTACTCTCAAAGCACAAATAATAATTTGATTAAAATTAATTGAATGAATTAATTTATTCACAGCTGCGTGTCAAATATGAAAAGCAGCAGGCTTATGACAAAGTTAATAAGCATTCTACTCTGTATGGTTTACTTAGGTTGGAAAATACTCCTCACTAAATAGCTTAAAATCCTTCAACTCACTTTTGACAGTTCAAGTATTGCCAATACATGTAACATTCAGAGAAAATACAAATATAGTACTAACGCATCAGACAGGTATTATATTTAACCAAACACAATGGATTCATTCTTCTTTGGAATTATTTTTTGGAAATCGGTCAAACCTGGCAATTAAGCATTAATTACCGTTTTTTCCCTTTGTTGTATTATAATTTGATGAAAAGTGAGTTGAAAAACTTTGAAATACTGTATTGAGTGAGGCAGTATTTTTCAATGTACATAAAACCATACAGAGCATTGTGATTATTATTATTTTTTTGTCAGAAACCTCCTGCTTTTTACATTTGGCAGGCAGTTGTGATCGTGTTAATAAATTTAAAAGATTTAATTCAGCATCTTATGCATTGATAGTAACATTGATTTTTTTTTCAAATAAAACGTGAGCATAGCCTGTGAATTTCACCCAAAAACCCCATTTTATAATATAATTTTCAGAGTAAGCACAATCTGAGCACAAAGTGAAAATGTGGGCAAATATGGAAACGTTCTGGTAGCAGTCTTTTTCCTTCACTTGAGAGGAAAAGTTTGGGTGGGGAATGAAAAAAATTAATTTGAATCAGTAATGGGAAACAAAATACACATTTGAAATTGGCGAATCATCACAAACGATCTTATTCTGAAAATATTTTCAAACTTCGGGATTGAAAACAGCTATTTTTGTGATATTTTCGAAAGTTTTGCGCCGTAATTGTCAATTTCGCTACAACTTGATGGCAATTGACTATGTCCCGTATTTAAAAACAAAATTTCCCCGAGAAAAGATGGTCAGCCTATATGAGATGAATATTCTTATTTATGGTTGTATTTATCTAATTTATTAGTTGAAAAATAATTTCAATCCTTGATTTCAATGAAAGACAAAAATTCAAGCAGGCTTCGTTTAAAATACGTGAGGAAACGGGACATTTTTTGCGACAAAGTCGGATGACTAAAATCACGTGAAAGTACCGGAATTCACTTGGAAATACGGGACGTATGGCCACTCAGATCTCAACTGGTCATATTACTATTTCAGAAATACTTAGCTGACTTTATAATTGACTCGTACCTTGACTCGTTTTTCGAGACATTTTCCGTAAGTTCTGCCTTCCTAACTTTTTTCTTGAAAATAAAAAATATTAAAGGAAAGTCGTGGGGGGGGGGGGGGGGTCACTATACGTCTTCGAATGTTCAAGAACTGCCATCTTTCTAGCTATTCGTAATTCGCTTCATTTGGCGATCACGATCAATGCGAGTCTGATGAGGATTGCCATTGATCGAAGACGAACAAATTGCTCCTAAATAATGACGCGAGAAACAAACTCCACTTCGTTATAATTATTATGAAACATTTTCCTTCTGTAATGGAAGCTCCACCCCCTCGGGGGGGGGGCAACGGTAACGAATTGCTGGAAGACGATCAACTGTGGAAGAGAATGGTGCATCAATTTCTGTACGAAGCTATCGGCCGATTAGATGAAGCTCTCAATCAGAGAATACGATTAATTTCACAAATATCAGGACACCACCATCAAGTACCAGGATAAGGAAGAGCAAAAAAAAAAATACAATTGAGACATCAGATGATGGAGGAATCAACACAACTGTGGGATACGGCACAGAAAGTAAATCAAAACCAAGGTAACCAGAAGATGTCAAATTCAGAGAGAAGAGAGCAACTGGAAGGATTTGGAAATGGGAAGAGAAGCCAATGCCTACAAACTTATAGTCACGAAGGTAGTGGGAAAAACATTAACAAAAAGGACACACAAACAGAGGAAATTGAACAACTGCGGTCAACGGAAGAGATAAGAAATCAAACTCAAGAGATCAAGGACACGAAAAGATATAAGAACTAGAGGAAGGTGTGCAGCAGAATGATACTCATCAATTAAATAATCTGAGAATGTGCCGCGGGTAACTCGAGTGATGTAGAACCACACCGTGGGCCACTTAAGTGCTCTAAAACTACGTCACATGTCACTGAAGGGGTCTCTAAATGTGTCGCGGATCCCTTAAGTGTTCTGGAACTGTGCCCCGGGTCATTTAAGTGATGTGACACGGTCCGCTTAAATGCCCTGTAATTGTACTACGGGACACTTAAGCGATCTGTAAATGTGCCGCTTAGTTCATTTTTACAAAATTACGTTTGAGGAGGGCAGGTCGCATCAGATAACCCCCAGGGTCATATTTGGTCCGCGGGCCACGGCGTTTATGCGATTTATCATTGTATGGCTTAGAAGGTGGGTCACAATAAATTCATTAAAGATAAATTTTGAGCTCATAACCTTCAAATAACATTGAAATTAACAGAAATTGATTATAATGACATATAAAGGTATTTTCTTGCGAAATTTCAATTAAAAAAATATTTTTTTTGCATTAAAAATATAAATATTTGATCGTGCCAAGGGGCACGAGCCCCCCTATGCCCCCCCCCCCCCGTGTACGTCCCCGATCCCACCGATATGCGTTAGGATTCAGAGGGGCAGAGATGATGACGAAATTTTGCTAACAAGGGGGGGATGGGAGTCAAAAATGGCTAAAAATTTGCTTACGTAATACTTGAACGGCCCCCTTGTGAGTTTTTTGGATAAGCTCTGCCAGATTATGCAACCGGGATTATTCAAACTGGAATATTTTTAGTAGAAATTACGATGCGTAGAGTTAGACGTTTCTATCAAAAGGGGAACATATCCACCTTTTTCACACACTTCGGTATTTTTCATCTCTCGATAATACACCCACGGGACGAAAATTTTGTCCGCTAACGAGGAGTGTCCGTTGATGGATAGTAAGTTACGCTGAGTCCAGTTGATATAATTCAAAATTCTGTCCGTCAGTGGAGGCGTCCGCTAACGGGAGTGTCCGTTGTGGGAGGTTTCCCCTGTAGAATTACAAATACAACGCCACAACGGGCAAATTGCCCAACGAGGTGGCTGACTTAAGAACATCAAGGATCCCCGAGCCATTTTTTGGTTGCCCTACGTACTACATGCACCCCCCCGCGGAACCTCCAACGAATCGGTACATGCGGGAATGAGCGTGTACGTGTAGTGAAACCTGACGTGAAGTTTTTTTGTTTCTCTGTAATGCTTGTTATGTGTAGTGCTGCCATCTGCCACCAGTTTTTCTAACTATGAGTTAAGTGTTATGATTGAATGATTTATCGTTGTAGGACTGTTGCTCTCTGTGGCGAGACTTTTTAACGGGGAGATCGGCTCGCATTTGCGCCTTGAAGTTGGGAACCACAGAAAACCAACTTCAGCCGACCACCACTGTGGGGTTCGAACCCGGATCCTCGCATCGCGAGTCCGTCACTATAACCACTCGACCACCACAGCGGCGGAATTATCGTGTTTCTTATGTTAATGATGAGATGGCAGTAAGGGTACCTTCTTAGTTGAAACGCTAAAACCTTCTGGAATCAAGAAGTGACGTGAAAATTTCCAATTTTTCGCCCTCGACAAGCTCTAATTTTAACAAAAAGTAACATTTCCATTAATTTTCTCTCGAAACGGGACATTTCCAAAATTCAAATGTGGATAACTCTTGAATGTTGATCAAGAAAAACATAGTATTCAAATATCTTTCTACCATTCCTACATACTACCTGTTGGGCTATTTTCGACTTTTGTAAAGAAAACGTAGGAATACGTCGAAAATAGTCCAATAGTTTGTTCACGTTATTTTCCAATAGTCTTTGAATACGTTTTTTTACCTTTACTGTAAATTTAGCAAAAGTGGAAATGTTCCCTTTCGAAAATAAACTTCTCAAATAGCGCAAGTTACTTTTCACGGGAAATCTTTCCTACAAAAACAGCGTAAATCCTAATTTACTATGGAATAATTCATCCAGTTCTGAATGAGTATCACTGAAATAGTTGGACATGTTCAATACTGACTTGACTGCGAAAAAAAAAAAGTATTTCATTCAATAACTCAAAATTTACAGAAGTTCTGATAAAGGACTAATTATCGTAAAAGTACATTTTTTGACTTGCACCACTCTTGCACTTAACGGCTCATTTGATGACATTTATCTATTCAATGCATTTTTTTGAGTATCAAAAATGCAGATATATCTTGAAAATTTCAAGAAATGAATGCTCGGGTCTGAACTGGTACATTCTTTTTAAGACTTCAAATATTTTCCCATTACACATAAAATCCTAAAGCGCATCATTAAGACAGGGAAACAAACTCTCATATCACAGGATTTTGGTTCAGCTCTCAGATGTAAAAAAGCATGTCTTTAGAAATATCATTTGCTAAAAAAAAGGAAGGACATCACAAGTTGTCAAAGCCATACGACATTTCTCAGTGACTCGTAAGTATAATAGGACTTCTAAACAGAATATGCCAGACAAAAGGAGAAGCCGGAATTACACGCAATTTCCCTAAATCTACGACGACTACAATAATCGCATCGATGCGATTCACCGAAGGAGACTGCTGTTGGTGTCATTCCCCAACTATTTTTTGACGCTTTGAAAGCTCTGAATAATGGTCGTGAAGCTCAGCTAATAAAACAAAACGTACGATCTTAAGCGCGTTCAAAAGGAAAAACATCTATTGAAATCTTGTCTCGTAGAAATGATTGGCTTCCCTCGCATTGCGAGATAATATGTGTGAGCGGATCTTTCCGCCTTATATTAGGTGGATGTGCAGGGATATGTTAATTATCATGATATATATATGTATGCGTATTCCCCTGATAGGAGACAACTTCTTAAACTTCTCAGAAGTTCGTCTGAACTTTCACAATTGTTCCGTCAGACACAACGGGGAAGTATTCATTGTGTCATCGAGATGCAGACGAGTTAGATCTAAGTTTTCCGCTTTTTAAAACTAAAACTGTTAGGCCTTTGTCTTTGTTTCGAATTGGAAACTATAGAATATGGTTTTGAATCCCATCACATGCAGATCCACAGAATGTTTGTCATTATGGGCGCGAAGGCAACCGCAGAAGTAAATATTAGATAGGATTAATATTGATTCACGCAAACAAGTCCACATTTCACGGCCATCGATGCAAGATAATGAACTAATGGAGCTGTTTAATTTGCCGTTGTAGTATCGTAATGTGTTCTGTACTATAGTGTACTGACTTTGACTACAGTATTGTGAAACTCATTTATCGGAGTAGTAACTAAATCTTCACACTTGTAGACGAAATCCTGTCAGTAGATTTCAACCTTTTTTTCCACCTCGCGGTGCGATTTGATTTACCTCCCTGCAGCATCTTGAATGATGTGGTGTCTGTTTGTTAGAAAATTTAGTTCTTTACAATTAATTCTTCACATTAATTATGCACTGATTAATTGCTATAAATTCTAAACTTAAGAGATTATATAAATGCAGCAGGCAAATTGCCCACAGAGGTGGCTGAAAAAAATTTGCCCACACAGAATATGGATGTCAAATATAACAAAATACCCAATATTATATACCCGTACAATATAATATACCCGTCCCCCAAACGCATATATCACCAAAAAAATAAAAATAATTAATGATATATAATTATATATATTTTTTTTGCACCTGGGACAAGAAATTACCATGGACAACGGAATAATTAATGAAACAAACACAAGGATCAGGATTGGAGATGGAGCACTTTTGGCAAAAACTGTGTATTTCTGAAGAGCCACATGCCGTTATGCCTGAAAAGAAAAGTGTTTAACCAGTGTATGCTACCAGCACTGACTTATGGAGCTGAAACATGGACACTCACAAGCAAGACGACACAAAGGCTACAGACAACACAAAGGAGCATGGGGAGATGTATGCTAGGCATCACGAGAAGAGGCAGAAAACGAATCACTTGGATAAGGAAACAAACAAAGGTATATGATATAATGGGAAGAATTAAACGTTTGAAATGGAAATGAGCTAGACATATTGCAAGAAGACAGGACAACAGATGGACCACAAGTATTCTAGATTGGTACCCCCGTGGTGTCAAACGTCCGAGAAGGCGTCCCCACGCAAGATGGATCGACGAGATCAGGAAAGTGACTGGAATCAACTGGATGGCATGGCTAAAGCATCAGACAGAGCAGAATGGAAAAATTTAGAGGAGACCTTCATCCAGCAGTGGATTAAAAATGGTTGTTGTTGTCGTTGATGATGAATACACTGCCCATAAAAAGGTCACGGTTGTCTTATCTAAGTATGGATAGATTCTCGATTTATCCAACTATGCCTCTCGTACTTCTTTTTAAACGCGTCAGTTGTGTTAAAATTTACGACCCCACGGAGGTAAGCTATTCCATTTATTAACAAGCCTATTAGAGAAAAACACTCTGCGACACCACAACCTGGAGTTGTTCCTTACTTCGAGAGAGAGAGAGAGATGAGACAGATGCTGATGTTGTCCCCTTATCGAAGCAGTTGATTGACGGTGTTTTGATAACACGTAGTCCATCCTATCCATCCCGTTGAAAATGTTCACTTCGATCCATATCGAACCGACACCTGTGCTCTTGCAATGTAAACATATTCAAGAAATCAAATCTCTAAGCCATTATCTCCCTTATTCGACCCCATAAAATAAATTTGCAGACTATCCAGGGCAACAACATTCGGGAAATCTTTCCGACCATAGATTTCTGGCACAGCATGGATGCGAATCGAATTCCCTCACTTGTAAAATCCCTGTCACAATTTGCATCCATTTTCCCGTCAAATGGCGGACTAAGGATTCCCCGTAGGATTAAATTTTTTCTGCTCGGTCAGTGCATATAAACGTTACACCCACAAAGTTTAATTTGATATTCCGATGACTTCTCCTTGATGCGAACTTTTCGAGAGGTTCCTTTATATTCATTCAGTAAAGATATCAAAAGGAAAGCACAATACTATTCCTCGAATTCTCTGTAAACTGACTGCTTTGTGTGATGTTCTTCGGAAGTTTTCTTTGGAAAATAAAGTGTAGGAGAAATCAAAAGCTGGGAATATCTGTTTTGCTTCTTGTCCAATTCGATTTGTTACATCGGTCTTTTTTTTCCCTTGATAGAAAAAGGAAAAAAAGGCTTTGCATTGTTCTGTATGTAAATACGAATAAAGTACGAATTCAGTTTTCGCAGAAGAGATTTCCTGGGAAAAGCAGCATATGAAAGGTTTCTGCAATTCGTCCCAATGTACAAGGACGAATAAACAAATTTTTTTGAGTACCATTTTTTACATTTTCTGACTATTTTTGTCGTATATTCCGCATTTATGTCACAACCTCATAAATTTCCGACCTTGAAATCTGATAAATCTCTGAGATCTATTAAAGTACGTCTTAAAACGTCCTTTCCAGGGGACATCGAAATGAACCGTATGAACCGAAATGAACCGCAGAGCATTGCTAACAAAGCCATATTTAATTGATAGGCGTCATCAGCAGCCTACGAAGGATTTTCTCGGGGAGGGGTTCATCTTTTACCCAAAAAACACCATAATCTTGGCTCAGTGAAGGGAAGGGGTTTGAACCCAAAACCACCCTCATTGCATACGCCAGTGGTTGACACTTCTTTTTCTAGTGACAATCCAGACTATTTCGAAGGGAGAATAAGAACCCATGGTAAACGAATGAATGAACGCCAGAACTTTGCCAACGCGGACTTATCCTGTTGATGAGATCTCTTCCAGCCCATCTTCGTGGCAGAGTCCGGAATACTTTATTTTGTGTCAAAAAAAAAGAAAAGAAAAGAAAAAAAAAATCATAACATACAAGATTTTTACAGCATATTTTCAACGGACAATGGGTATTGTCGCGATTAACAAATTTTGTGGTGATTACAGGCGAGATGGGGTTGGAAGTTGGAGAAATGTTTCTGGGTTTTGTTAAGATGAATGTACACATATTAGGATGGAGGTATGTTTTAAAGTTTTAAAAGCAATTGAGGGCCCCCATGCCATCTCATCTGTTATCTTACACTTGTCATATAAACAGGATACAAATGAAACCAACGAAATGAGAATCTTATTGTGAAATATAAAATATCCATCAGAACGAGTCATCTCGCTTAACACCTTATTTGTGAGAAAATGGGTTTGATAACTTGCGGACTCCAAGCCAGCATCAGTTTTATTGGGTTGAGTTCACTCGCTCGGATGGATTTGATGAAAATACACAAAATAGAAATATTGTGTGGGGGAATATATATACAATTAGGGATCAACCGTGCCATCTCCCTTAGCACCTTATTCGGTGAGCAACATGAATACGCTGCCGTGTTTTTGTTTCTTATTATTTGAGTGAACCATTGTTTTCCATTGTTTTCGGAATATTTGTACATGTGTAGATGCTTCGTAAATTTGCACTCTGTGGTATAGTGAACTGGAGTTCCCACCATACGGCAGGCACATTTGTCTGTTCGGCGGCGTTTCCGTTCGTGTAGATACATAGAGAATGGGCCGTGTCCTGTTATGAGCATAGTCTCCTCCGTATTCCAGTTTAATGTGTTGTATGCGACTCGAGGGACGATTTCGAGCACTTTCCTAGCTGTTGTTCCTTGGTCCCAAATTTGCTGCCATTTCTGAAGGTTTGTTCGTTTAAGTTGTCGCTTCAGGAGCGTTAATGAACCCATGGTACAAGAAACAACCTTTGTCTTCATGCATATAGCGCAGGGGTTCTAAACCTTTCGTGTTCTCCGGACATTTTGTGCCAGTAAGACATAGACACGGGCTCCTTTACCGAATGACGTTCAGTACATAATAATATAAGAACAATAAATTAACAATTTAATCATCGAACGTCACTGACCCTCTGAAACCTCTCGAAGAACCCCAAGTGTTGCGTGGACATTAAGAACCACTGACCTATTGGGAAGAATCGCACAAGAGTTGCTAATATCCGGAGAACTCCAGGTATTATTGTTGTTGAATATATGTATGACAATCTTAGCGTATTCCTTTTAGTGTATTATACAATTTAGTGTGTGCGTTTTTTTCAGCCATGATGGTCCTTGTTGCTAGGCAATGGACGTTTCATGCACCGTGTGTTTGAAACTCCTCACAGTGAGGAAGTCAAAATTATCCGGAGCGCTGACCAGAAGAGGCTACAATTAGTTTACCCATACATGCTCAACCTATAACCCGCCGGCCGCATTTGCGCACGACCTCAAACTTAATTTTGTAAAAATGAAGTAAGCAGAACATAACCAGATCACTTAACTGACCCGCGGCACATTTACAAATCCTTGAAGTGACCTGGTACGCCATTCTAGATCACTTGGTTGCTCGCGGCCCATTCTTACTTTATTTAAGTAACCCAAGGCCTGTTTCCAAATCACTAAAGTGACCCTCGGCACATTCTTGAATCTCTTAAGTGACCCACGGCACATTTCCAGACCACTCAAGTGACCAACGGCACATTTTCAGACCACTTAAGTGACCCACGGCACATTTCCAGACCACTCAAGTGACCAACGGCACATTTTCAGACCACTTAAGTGACCCACAGCACATTTTCAGACCACTTAAGTCATCTGCAGTGCATTTACAGATCGCCTAAGTGATTTTGCCGTTGTTTCAAATCACTTAAATGGCTCGCGGAACATTCTTACTTCATTTCAGTGACTCGCGACACATTTCCAGATCACTGAAGTCACCTGCGGCACATTTCTAGGTCACTTAAGTGTCCCGCGCACTCTTCAAGAAATGAATAAATTGGAAAAAATAGTTTATTGGCTATCAAAAAATTAAATAAACGAAAGAAAATAAATTGCGGACCTTCAAAGAATAAGTGAATATTATTCGCAGCGAACTGCTGACGAATAAGACAAAAAGTAAAAACCAATATTAAAGACGGTATAACGTGCAAATAGTGTTTATAGTGTGTATATCAACTGTTCCAAATGTTTGGCGGACCAACTGTTGGAAAACACTGTCCGGGACTACTCCGATTGGCCAGAATTTATCAATGCAAAAAACACATCATTTCAAGATAAACCTACATGTGCTCTCACATGTAAAACCCGAGAAAGTTACAGTAATTTCTCGTTTACTGAACAGTGGTTCTCAACCGGTGTTCCGCAGAACCCTTGGGGACTCCGTGTGAACAAATCAGTGAATTTGATAAATACAGTCAAACTGGATTATAACGACATAGAAGATTCGGCGAAATTTCATCGTTATAACCGAGCTGTCGTTACACCAGAAGGTCGACGGTTTCAAGCCCTTATGGGAATGAAAAATATAATCAGGTGTAATGGAGAGTAGCGTGGTTGCGTGTTGGGAAGTTGCTTTTATTACATTGAGGGTGAGCATATTTGATCAAGAAAAATACGTGAAATTGAGATCATAAATACTTGACACCGCAAACTCTGACTAAAATGTTGCCTATTGTCAGTGAAATCACTAATTCCTTAAAATAAGCATTGGCCAAAAAACGTTGAAGCACAGCCCGGGCAATCTTATCAGCATTACATATCCTACGGGCAAAGTGATTTTTCTGGGGGGCTTCCCACTTGCCTAGAATGAGAGAGAGATAGGGGAAGAAAAAAATTACCTGCTATACAGTTTCATATTCAGTGTCGAAAATATGATCTCATTTTCACGAGGCCCTTTCCGTAATTGATTCCTCGGACCGCGCCTGGTGAGCCCATGTGTTAAGACGGCATTGAACATGGCAAATACGTGGGATTAATATATTAATACTTATAATCATAATTACCATACACGCACATCCGTTGCCTATTTTAGTTAAGGATATGAATTAAAGTTAGCTTTGTTGTGTGTTTGTGTGTGTGTGGAAAGAAAGGGCTTTTTTATTACAAGAAAATTGTCCTGAAAGGCAAAATTACGAAATTTTCAGCATAGACGTGCTATATTATCAGCCTAACTATGACAAAAAAAACGCGTCGTTATATCCGAGGACATCACGTTATGACCGACGTTATAAGCGAGATCCGTAAGCATTATTATCCGCGTAAATTAGTCAGAGCCGCCAATTAATGACGTTATGGCCGAGTTGCCGTTACAACGGAAGTCGTAATTGATTTCAAATGTATATATATAAAAAAGGAAGCCTACGGGGGAGCCCGCCATAGAAATTAAATACTAAAAAGGACTCCGTGAGTTAAAAAAGGTTGAGAACAACTGCAGTAGAACCTATCGTTGTCCGGCACAATACGAAACAGAAAAATGAATAGTTCATCTGCGGACAAGTCCCCAACATGATGCACAGAAGAAGACTAAAAAAAAAAGATATGGAATTCCATCTTTTTTTAGATGCGTCCATTTTTATATCATCCGGATAAAGAAACTCGGGCAGGTTGCCTAAGAAAACGAACTTTAGCTATTCCTCAGCGTACGTGACGCGCTTGCGGAATTTTAAGGCTCGACGTGTATGTTACGGCCTACAGATACACACACACACACGCATAGGACGGTATCAGATGGTATGTGGAACCAACTTGATATGCAACCGGAGTTTCATGTGAAACATTTGCCCAAAGAGAAGAAAAAGATTCCAGAAGAAGAGGAAAAAGGGTGAGATTAGAGTAAGAAAAATGGCAACAGGCCTTCCGAAGAGGGGGGGGGGAAATGGAGAAGTTTATTCTTTGGCTTTTTCAGTTTACTCTCGGGCTACTTTTTCGACTCACGTATTTGTACCTACAAATAAATAAATAAATACGAGTGCATTGGCTTTGAGCCACTGTGTAGTTTTTTATCACTTGTTACTAGCATTTCAAGAACATATCCCATAACAGCTCGGGCGCTTATGGAGGATAGCGGGTTTGTCGTCCATTTTTGGGTTTTGAGCTCCTTCAAATAAGTAACCTAGTCTAGTCAGCACCTCCTAGAGATCGTGTCCGGAAAATTCACCGACAACTTCGATGCGAGTCAGTTAGCGAGGGAGTGAGCGATTGAGTTACTGAGTCAGTGAGAGGGGGGGCGTTAGTGAATGAGTTACTGAGTTCAATAAGCGAGTAAGTCAGTCCGTTAGTGAGCGAGCTACTGAGTCCGTGTGCGCGTGAATGAGTGACCTAGTGAGTATGTGAGTTAGGGAGTGAGTGACCTAGTGATTAAGTGAGTTAGGGAGTGAGTGACCTAGGGAGTATGTGATTTAGGGAGTGAGTGACCTAGTGAGTAAATGAGTCACTGACTCAGTAACTCAATCGCTCACTCCCTCGCTTACTGACTCGCATCGAACTGTTGTCGGTAAATTTTCCTAGTGGTGATTTATTGGTCGGTGAATTTTCCTAGAGGTGAATTGCATGGCTGTGAATTGTTGTCGGTGAATTTTCCGTAAACCCCTAGAGACAGAAAGCCTCCGCAGTCTGCTTGTGACATCAGTAAGTAGTCCATTTTCCCTCAGGATATACATGGAAAAAAAATTCCCTAATCGTGCCAGTATCATCGTTGTGAGGAAATGAAATGATCGGGCTCAGAATTGGCGATTTTTATGCCCTAATATAATGTATTGTCGGATAATTAGCATGGGTTCAGGAAGGGAAAGTCATGTGTAACTGACCTCCTTTGCTTCTATGATCACGTGACTAAGGCTTTGGGTAAGAGCAAATATGTCGATGTTTTTTACCTTGATTTCCAGAAGGCATTCGATCGGGTCCAACATGGCAAACTCTTGAAGCGTTTACACGAGATTGGAATTGGGGGCAACTTGCTGAATTGGATAGAATCGTGGTTAAGAGATAGGTCGCAACGAGTTATGGTGAACGGGGAATTCTGTGGTTGGACAGATGTCACAAGTGGAGTTCCTCAGGGAAGTGTCCTTGACCCCATACTTTTTTCACTTTTTATAGATAAACTCGATCAGGGTATCGATGGGATTACTAGCAAATTCGCAGATGATGTGAAGCTAATGGGGGTAATCGGGAATCAAAGCGATAGGGAGTCGCTCCAGAACAGTCTAAACAGGATTGCAGCATGGGCAAATGAATGGAGCATGACGTTTAGCGTTGATAAGTGCATGGTCGTTCATTTTGGTTCGAACAACCCACGGTTCTCTTACGAGTTGAATGGTATCACTATTACTATCCCAGATGCAACTGGGGTTCACTGATTTGGGAATTCTCATTGACGAGCGGCTTAGGTTTTCTGAACATTGTTCAGCGGTTGTCAAATAAGCGAATAGAATACTTGGTTTGATTTTCAAAAATTTCTCTTCGCGTTCTCCTAAAGTCATTCTTCCTCTTTTTCGAGGCTTAGTTCGTCCTGGACTGGAGTACGCTGTAAGGTTTTGGAGACCATACCTACAGAGGGACATAGACTTGGTTGTAGGGGTGCAGAGAAGACCTGGCACATGGGGCTTGAGTTATTAAGAGAGACTTCATTTTTTGAATATGTTTACGTTGGATGAACGCAGGTGTCGAGGAGATATGATCGAAGTGTTCAAAATTTTCAATGGGATGGATAGGATGGACCATGAACTTTTAGTACACCGCCAATCGACTGCTTTTACAAGGGGACACCAGTATCGATTGGTGAGGGACAATGCAAGGTTATGGTGTCGCAGGGAATTTTTCTCTAATAGGGTTGTTAATAAATGGAATAGCTTACCCCCGGAGGTAGTAAATTGTAACACAATTGACACGTTTAAAAAGAATTACGATAAACATGTTGGGGTAAATCGAGAAGCTCTGTCCATACTTAGAATAAGACAACCATAAGTATTCTTTATGGGCATTGTATGATATTTATCACGTGTATATATTGTTTATAATGTTTGTTAATTGAATTTTTAATTGGGTTGCTGTATTATCGAAATATATGACATCCATATTGGTATGGGCATCTTTTTCTCAGCCACCTCGTTGGGCATTTTGCCTGTTGTGGCGTTGTATTTGTATTTATTTTCCTTCTGTCTATTCATTGAATGTATCACTTGGAGAAAAATAAAACCCATAAGAAACGCGTTAAATGAAGTTTTATATTTCAGAAGTAGATAGAATATGTGAATATTTCTAAGCACATATTGCATTTGCTTGAAAGGTCTTCCCTTTCACTTTTTGTAGTCTTTGACGACATCTTCAAAACCAAAGCTACATATAACACATTTGTTTCTACTTTTAGTAGAGATGAAGCCTTAAACCTGTTATTCTGTAAATTTTTGAAAAGAAATACGATAAACATGTTGGGGTAAATCGAGAAGCTATCCATTCTTAGAATAAGACAACCATAAGTATTCTTTATGGGCATTGTATAATATTTTATCATGTGTATATATTGTTTACAATTTGTGTTAATTGCATTTTTAATTGGGTTGCTGTATTTTTGAAATATATGACATCCACATTTTTATGGGCATCTTTTTATCAGCCACCTCGTTGGGCATTTTGCCTGTTGTGGCGTTGTATTTGTATTTGCATTTCAGCTTTGTCCGGATACTACTTTTTTGACGAAAAACTGAAAATGCGAGAGTGTAATGTTTTATTCATATCTCCTAGCATTTTTTGTACCACATTTTCCCGATGTATTGGTGATTATTTACTAGGATTTCCACGGTTCTGGGAAAATTTTTATTGAATTTTTCTTCCCCCTCCCCCATGGACCATATATATATATATGGTACATACATCAGACCTACATTGGTCTGAGCAGTCTCAGTATACTGAAACTACTCAAAAGACCTATATAGCGCCCGATCTGGTAGACGTATTCCCATTGAAACTCAGTAAATACGCTATATGGAGAATGAGGAAAATGTAAAATACATTACAAAAAGCTCCACTTTTTCACCTAGTGATCAAACTAGGTACTTGAACTACTATTTTTTTTATTGCGTAAATTTCTCTTCCCATGGTCTCATTAAGACATCCTAAAAAATTGAATGTATTCGGATAAACAGTTTTAGGGGGAAAAACTACTCAAAGTACGTGAACTTTAATTACAGTCACACTCTGTGTATTGCTTTATTAATCTCTACGCGAAGGAAAATATAAATGAAAGATCTCAAAAATGTAAGCTTTGAATATGAAACCTTAGGGAATAAACAGAAGTGGATTCATAATCCGGAATCACCTTAGATCCCTAGGTATCCGGATTTGAGAGGTCCTGCTCTATTTCTCTAAACGTGCATTGAAAAGTACGAAAAATAGCGTTTCCACCAGATAATGTTTTTTTATAGCGTTGACTATTTTTTGTCGACATTTACGACGAAAACAAACAAAACAAAATACACAGCCCTTTATTTCTCCGCACAATCCATCATGTGCTTGTGATAGATATCTTATAACCTAATAAACGTCCATCCGAATTGCGTAACGTAATCCTGAACGACGTTCCTGAAAAAAACTGTGGGCATTTCCCCCTGAGATTTTATTTCGAAGAAAAACAGAGGATTTTCCCGAAAAAATGTGGGAGAGATCACTTTTAAACGATGACGTAACATCTCTAGAAACGAGGATGGATGAGATCGTAGAACGGAAATATCATGTTTCCGGATCCGCACCTGAGAGGATTACAGCGGAGAAAATTGAGGGCTTTCGGGGAAACATGGCCTGGATTTCTCACGTGTATCGAATCTCAACAGTCTGAAACGGCGGTGATGTATTAAACGCGCCTCGCCTCCAGATATGTCTCGTTGCGTGTTTTTGCATCTCCATCCATTTGTTTACGTCAGATGCGTAAACAATGGAATGCGCGATCGATGCGAGACACACGTGGGGAATTCCCGGACAATATCTCACCCAGTTTTATCCGATACAAAGAAAGATGTAGGGCTTCCGTATGTTTTATAGGACTATCTAAAACCGTGTTAGAGAGTATTTTCTATGTTGGGAAAACACACGATAATGTGATATTCATTCATAACTTCATAACACAGAAGCTACTGCAACTGTACTTGGTCGATCGTCTTCACTTGAAGTCTCTGGGTGACTATTTCACTCTGCTGACTTTGTAAATGTTTATAGTTCAATTAGGGGTCGTTCAAGTATTACGTAAGCAAATTTTTAGCCATTTTTGACCCCCTCCCCCTACATTCTCAGATTATTTAAGTGATCACAGTTCCAGAGCACTTAAGCTGCCCGGACACATTTCCAGATCACTTAGATCCGCGAAAAATTTAGAGCTCACTAAAGTGGCTCCGTAGGGCACTTATCAATGGGGGGGGGGGGTATTAATTCAAGTGCCCACAAACTATCGAAAGGTTTTCTAGTTTTTGGCGCACCGAGTGAGATGAAATTAAAAATATTTCATATTTTCATAAAGGGTGGTTGATGACGTAAGCATTATCCAACCCCCCCCCCTCATCATCAAAAGTCAGCATATCGGAAACCCCCTCCCCCTATTGATGATGACGTAATACTTGAACGGCCCCTTACCTCCAGCGTCATGCATATCTTACTAACATTAACATTCGATTGTCGTTAATTACTCCATATATTTTACATACTGCATATTTTTATTATACACGTCCTGATCAATCGAAAAGCAGCTGCTATCGGTTCTACAATAGCGGAGATGGGATTCATGGCTTAGGGTGAGAGCATAGCGAGTCCGTATTTTCGATTCTGGTTACCCGCGTTGTCTCCGATTGGTAAAAAACCAGAATTTCAAGATAAAAAAAAAGTTGAAATTCGGGTTTTTAACCAATCGGAGACGAGACGACGTGGGTTTACCGAATCGGAAATACGGACGCACTATGTTCTCAACCTAAGATGCGAACCAAATCTGTGCCGGAGACTTATAAAATTCAATGTCTTGATCCATAAAATTCATGGTCAATGTCATGTTCAAAATATTCCGTATTTTTTACATACTGCATATTTTTATTATACACGTCTTGATCAAATGCAAAGCAACTGCTATTGGCTCTACATTAGTGAAGATGGCTGAGGCCCGATTCCAGTTTCTGCCGGAGACTTATAAATTCAATGTCTTGATCCATAAAATTCATGGTCAATGCTAGAAATGGCCACAGTATAGTGTTTGCGCAAGATATCAGCACGCGTTTTCTCGTACTGACCAAGCAAATACGCATGTAATTTTACGTTTGCAGAAACGTCCCGTTTTTCTACCCGTAATGTGAAGATTATGCTATTCTAAGTTTACATGCATAACCAGAGAAAACATAAAACACGAATTCGATTAAGTGTATGTAAATTTACATGAAAATATTCATGTGATAATTCGTTTTTAGTGTCAGATGTTTTATAAGTGTAACTTTTGAAACTACTTTCGGGGTGTCATCATTTTTTGAAACAAACAGGATAAAGTTATTTGCCATTTCAAGACATATTCAATCTACTCTATGCAATTTTTTTGTTGTCCAAGAAATTTGAAAATTCCAAGAAATCTTTTAAGATGGAAATGCGAATTTTACAACCGTGCACTTAATTTGGGTTTTTCCCGCATAAACATTTCATGAACTGCTTGCTTAAATTCCTGGGGTGTTCCAATTTCTTGGAAAGGACGTGTATTGTAGGCTAAGAAAAATCCTCTCTGTCTAGTCAAGGAGCACTTGGTCTACAGATCAAGGCACTTCAACGAGCGGCCCATAGGACACATACGGCTCTCGAAGCTTTTTTGCAGCGGCCCCCACCGACCGACGAAAAAGCTTACATAATTGCAAAAATTATAGAAATCTAAAGAAAATCCCCAATGAAAAAAATTTCCAGAATTGGTGAAAAAAGTTCTTTTAAACATTTTTTTTGGAAAAAATTTCCGAACCAATGCGAGAAATGATTTCATAATTATTAAAAAGATGCAAGTTTACAATTATAAAAATGAATAAGTTCATAATTGTCAAAATACATAATCCATGACAATATTTTTGCTATAAATGACAACACTAACAGTGTTTTTGCTATAAATGACAACAATTTTACAATCTTTTTGATATAAAAATGACAACAATTTGACAATCTTTTTGCTATAAATGACAACACACAACGCTTTAACAATCTTTTTGCTATAAATGACAACAATTTGACAATATTTTTGCTATAAATAACAACACTTTTACAATCTTTTTACTATAAATGACAACAATTTTACAATCTTTTTGACATAAAAATGACAACAATTTGACAATCTTTTTGATATAAAAATGACAACAATTTGACAATCTTTTTGATATAAAAATGACAACAATTTGACAATCTTTTTGATATAAAAATGACAACAATTTGGCAATCTTTTTGCTATAAATGACAACACACAACACTTTAACAATCTTTTTGCTATAAATGACAACAATTTGACAATATTTCTGCTATAAATGACAACACTTTTACAATCTTTGTGCTATAAATGACAACAATTTGACAATCTTTTTCCGATAAATGGCTGCACCTTTGTCAATTTTAGATAATTGGCAATGTCAAGTATGGATCCTGATTTTCCGTATTTTTAGTATTTCTATAGTCATCCAAAGCCGTATCCATACCCACAGCGCTACACATCTTCAAGCAGAAAAAACTGATTTTGAGGTGTGACTAACACAGTTCGCGGGCTATTTAATAGTAGATTTTGCGTACCCACCTCCTTCCAAACCAGTTATACGCAGCTGAGAATCGCGCTAGCGAAGCCGGTGTGAACCCAGCTTTATGGATAACTGAATCGTGTCCAGAGGAGCATTTATGGTTTGGCCGCCTGTGGACTGCACGAATTTTGCCGCCCTTTTCCCATTCTCTAGTCTAATTTTCTTGATTACTCTACCCTCTAATTTGCCACCCTGTGCTATAACTCGCTTGCCTGTCCCCTATTCCTGCAAGTGCACCAGTCTCTCTAAGTAACTCTTTTGGTCATTCCCATGCTCACACACTCTCTACCTCACGCTTTAAGCCATTCACATGCTTCAACAATGTTTTGGTCACACAATGCTTGCACCCTGTTTTGGTAACTCACAGGTTTCACATTTTATTAGTCGCTCAAATGATTGCGCACTGTTTTGGTTACTTACATGATTGAACACTATTTCGGTCACTCACATGATTGAAAACTACTTCGGTCACTCACATGATTGAAAACTACTTCGGTCACTCACCTACTCGCACACTATCCTGGTCACTCACAGGATTTCACATTCTTTTGGTCGCTCAAATGATTGCGCGCTGCATGAAACCTCTCTGCGTGTCACACTTTTGGTTCCTCACGTACTGGCAAACTCTCTGGGCGTCACTCTTTTGCTCACTCACGTTCTTGCAAACTCTCTGGGTGTCACACTTTTGGTCCCTCACGTACTTGCAAACTCTCTTTGCGTCACTCTTTTGCTCATTCACGTACTTGCAAACTGTCTGTTTGTCGCACTTTTGGTCCCCCACGTGCTAGCAAACTCCTTGGGCGTCACTCTTTTTGTCACTCATGTGCTTGCAAACTCTCTGGGTGTCTCGCTTTTGGTCACTCATGTGCTTGCAAACTCTCTGGGTGTCTCACTTTCGGTCACTTACGTGCTTGCAAACTCTCTTTGCGTCACTCTTTTGCTCATTCACGTACTTGCAAACTGTCTGTTTGTCGCACTTTTGGTCCCCCACGTGCTAGCAAACTCCTTGAGCGTCACTCTTTTGGTCCCTCACGTGCTAGCAAACTCTCTAGGCGTCACTCTTTTGGTCCCTCACGTGCTAGCAAACTCTCTAGGCGTCACTCTTTTGGTCCCTCACGTGCTAGCAAACTCTCTAGGCGTCACTCTTTTGGTCCCTCACGTGCTAGCAAACTCTCTAGGCGTCACTCTTTTGGTCCCTCACGTGCTAGCAAACTCTCTAGGCGTCACTCTTTTGGTCCCTCACGTGCTAGCAAACTCTCTAGGCGTCACTCTTTTGGTCCCTCACGTGCTAGCAAACTCTCCGGGTATCGTAATTTTGGTTCCTCACGTACTAGCAAACTCTCTGGGCGTCACTCTTTTGCTCACTCACGTTCTTGAAAACCCTCTGGGTGTCATTCTTTCTCTCACTCACATGCTTGCAAACTCTCTCGGTGCCACTCTTTTGGTCACTCACTGACCTAAACCCTTGATGTCCGGGCAGAGGCGGATTTCTAGATGGTTATACAAATTTCCCCATTTTTCTACCAATTTTCTTGGCCACTCATTCCTCAAATTTTCCGCCCTTCCCGCCCTGGTCTAAAGCCCGCTCTCATCCTCCCCGTAAATACGCCACTGATCGCGTCGTGCAAGTTTGATACATTTCTACCTGAACACTTTCCCCGGGCCAGAGGTTGTGCAGCCGTCATCAAAATCTTGCCTCAAAAGCCACATAACTTTCTTTTACACTTTCGGTGATGGTGCTTGTATTCGACAACCCAACGATGGCGCTCCCCTCGGTCGCCGCTCAGTTCGAGAAGAATATAATTATTATAATCGAGTCGCGGAAATTTCACACTGAAGGACAATCGAGACTCAACGGTAAAATAACTTTCAACGAATTTTTTTTCTTGCGTTTCTTCGGCTCATCACATGATTCCATAATATTGGAAAAGTAATCAGCGCCATCTTCTTTCTTCTCCTCAACTCGAGATCGAGAACAAAATGGGGGGGGGGGGGAAATTGGAATAAGAAGAAAAATAATATTGTAAAATAGACTTTTCCGATTAAAATGAAAATCTTTCTGGCGTTATTTGGCGCTCAGAGTTTACGATACTTTCAACAACTGTTATTGATCCAACCGCTGAACCGAGAGAAGCCGATTCGAATAAGGGAGAAGAGCTCCCGATAAATAACACGTTTAACGCGATCGAATTCTTCAAATGAATCACATAAAAATACCATTCCGATTTTTAAGAAAAATAATCTTTCATCGAATAATTGTATTATCGAAATTAGATTGTTTCGTAATATCGATCATTTTTTGTCGCCCCCCACGGCCATTTTCTACACACGAGGGCTATGTTTTCCTCTAGTCCTCCCGTCGCCCCCTTATGTCCACTCGTAGTCCCCCAATCGTGTCTGAAGCTGGTATCGCCCTCCTGAAGAGTCTCATCGCTCACCAGGGGGGCGGTATCTTCCACTTTGGGAAACACCGCCCTAGACCACTAGACTATAGAGGCAACTAATGTCTCAATCTTCTCTTGGAGCTCGTAGTGGGTACGACCGTCCATGTACGATCCCGTTCAGTGCATACGAACTCGAAGGGAAGATTGAGATATTCGTAACCTCTGTAGTCTAGTGGTCTAGGGCGTTCACCCGGAAAGTGAAAGGACGTAGGTTCGATTCCCCACATGAATGAATGAACGCCAGAACTTTGCGAATCCCCACAGGGGCAGTTGAGTTTTCTCCCTTTCCAAAATATATTTTCAGCCAGCTGTTAAATACCTTTGCATATACAAATACAACGCCACAACAAGCAAAATGCCCAACGAGGTGGCTGAGAAAAGATGCCCATAACAAAAATATGGATGTCATATATTTAAAAAATAACAGCAACCTAATCAAAAAATTATAAACAATATATACACATTATAAAATACTATACAATGCTCATAATGTATTTATGGTTGTCTTATTGGCGGAGATAGACTTGAAAGTGTGCGAGCCGATCTCCCCTTTAAAAAGTCTCGCCACAGAGAGCAACAGTCCTACAACGATAAATCATTCAATCATAACACTTCACTCATAGTTCGAAAAACTGGTGGCAGATGGCAGCACTACACATAACAAGCATTATAGAGAAACAAAAAACTTCACGTCAGGTTTCACTACATGTACACGCACATTCCCGCATGTACCGATTCGTTGGGGGTTCCACGGGGGGGGGGGGCGGTGGTGTGTGGGCGGGGGCATGTGTGGTGTAGCAGTAGTAGGTGGGGCCTCCAAAAAAATGGCTCGGGGATCCATGATGTTCTTAAGTCAGCCACCTCGTTGGGCAATTCGCCTGTTGTGGCGTTGTATTTGTATTTGAAAGTCTGGGGAGGGGGGGGGGCACGACAATGTCTATACACATATTCATTAGATCAGTCGACTCCACCCAGCACCTCCTACAGATAGAAGGCCTCTGCAGTCTGCTTATGACGTCAGTAAGTAGTTCATTTTCCCTTACAGTATTCAGGGGCAAAAAATTCCTTGCTCGTGCCAGTATCATCGTTGTGAGGAAAAGAAATGATCGGGGTCAGAATTGGCGATTTCTATGCCCCCCCACATCCAATCACTATGCGGTATTTGTGAGCCAAACAGGAAGATTCTACGTCAAAATAAGAAGAAACGAAATAGGATGCCGTGTCTCAAAATGGGTCAAACTTGTTGGGTAGTCTGAATGACGTTTGTGGCAAACACTGCAGAGGCCTTCTATCTCTAGGAGGTGCTGATCCACCTTTGACGCTAGGGGGGGGGGGCGCATCTCCGCCCATGGCTTACGGCAATATGAAATCTAAGCACAGCACAAATATTAATAAACCGCGAAGTATTTTGAGAGAATTGATGGTTTTTCCTCGATCGAAATGCAAAACCACAACGAACGCTAATCGAATTGAAAATAATCAATTTTCTGTTCGTTATTTTTTTCCCTTAATCAATTACATCTGATCATTTTTGTCGCACCCACGGTCATTTTGTGCACACGACGGCCAATTAGACCGGGACCTACAATTTATTGTCGATTCCGAACGGCAGGCTTATTTTTTATACTCACGGAGAGGTTGGTGCGCTAACCCCTCGATAGGGGAGTCTCTCTCTGTCGCCGTTTCTGCTGTGCCCCCGTGTCAGGAAAGTTTTCTGACAAGGACGAACCGGGTATAGAACTCGCGACACGTCTAAACATCCTTTTGTACTTTAGGCGAGCATCTTATCGACCTGGCCTACCGAGCTCTGTTTCTTAATGTGTGTGCAGGGTGATTCCATAATTCTCCTTGCCGTATTTTACAGGCAAACCTTTGTTTTGGGGGGAAAGAACAGCGTAAACTGACGTGGACAACGTTTCTTTCCATCATTAATGCTGTTCTTTCCTAACTTTTCTCCGATGTTTCAAGTCTATTATTTCAGCGAATATTCCACTAAGAAAATGTGTGGGGTTTTCTTTTTACCTTAAGAGAGTGCCCTGTTGGTGAGTGATGGAGGAGTCCTTCCACTATCCGGGTGAACGCAGTAGACTAGTGGTCGGCAAACTTATTAGTCAACCGAGTCAAATATCAACAGTACAATGATTGAAATTTCTTTCAAGAGCCAATTTTTTTTAAACTTAAACTATATAAGTAGGTACATTAAGTTAATTATGGTACTCCTAAGCTGGCCTTTGCTAAAAACGTCCTCGATCCGAGGTACGTTCGCTGAGGTCGACCCCTTCCAACTCTCCCATCCACACTCGTCTTGTATATGACCGATGTTGGATGCGGATGGAGAGAGGTGGCCACGTGAGAGTCATCACGAGAGGTGGTGGCCTAGGAACGCCGTCTTCAGAGGTGTGGCCCCTGGTGGATGGCTCTTAGCAGTGTTGACCGATGGTGGATGCGGATGGAGAGAGGTGACCGGGGGAGAGTCGTCATGAGAGGTGGCCCAGGAGCGTCGTCTTCTATGATCTGGCCGGGTAGAGATTGACGTTCTTTTGGTATGGAAAACATTGCATGCCCCCATGTTTCGAGGGGAGGCTCGTCTTTTGCGTCTATCTGCCTCCCAGTACCTTAAGAAGAAAGCCTCGTTTTCGACAACTTTTTCCTGAACTTTCTAGTTTCGCCTGATTAGTTGCGGAAGTGCATGACAGCAGCATCAGGCTTTCGGTAAAAGCCCGCGAAAAAGATGACTCACTAGGAAAGGAGGGGAAAGGAGCGAGAAGAAAATAGCCAAAATGGGTGTCTAAACCAGTGCCATCTAAACGCATAGGCCCGCCCAGGCAAGGCGCGGGGGCCACAAGGGAAAAGGGGCCTCAGAGAAATTAGAACCGGTTGAAATTTTTGAAAATTTGTCAGGTAAAGGGCCTCAGGAAAATCACTTGGCCCGGGGCTCCATCATGCTCTTAAGACGGCCCTGGTCTAAACATGATTTTTCAAAAATCTGGAGTTTTTGTGCGCCCGCACGTGATATTTTATGGAAGAGCCACACTCTAGGCACCAAAGAGCCGCATGTGGCTCGCGAGCCGAGGTTTGCCGACCACTGCACTAAGCTACAGAGGCAACGAATATCTCAATCTTTCCTTGGAGCTCGTGTGCACTGAACGGGACCGTACATGGACGGTCGGACCTAACCCAGGCCAAAGCTCGCAATTGCTGACAATGCCACAAGATGGCGACTTATCCGAGGATAATGTCACTGTCCGCTATCCACAAAGGACGTAGTTTCGATTCCCCGCAGGGGCATTTGAAAAATATATCTTCGCATAATTACATATTTATACATATAATCTTTCCAAAAATATATCTTCGCATCAGTCAGCTGTTAAAAACCTTTGTATGGCTAGCGGAGAGCGACGTCATCCTCGGACATAATCTATAAACTTAACAATTTCAGGACGGTTGACATGCGTGTTCATTCCGCGGTGACTGCCAGCGGAAGTTGAGAGACAGGGCAGAAACTTTCTAATTGGGCTTTTGAGAACGGAGTGTCCGTATAAAACGTTAATTTTCTATTTTTGTAACTATACGACCCTTTGCAATATAAATGGTGTATCGGAGTTCTACACGTTATTTGGATAATTTTTTGTTAATTGGCAGTATGTCTGTAGGATCAACGATTCGTCAGTAAAACGCAGTAAAGGGAATTATGGAATCATCTTGTATAGATTCCTCGTTTAGATCGGATAGAAATTTGAGAAACCATATTTACCGTTTGACTTCTCCAGTTCCCATATCCTCAACGCTTTCTTACCCAAGAAGTGAGGGATTTTGGAATATTGCTGGAATTACGAAAACTACGTTCGTGTAACAACAATGAGAAACGCCCCTTTGTGACGTAAATCTACGTGGCATATTGAAATTTGCATGAATCTCTGATTCTGTTACTGTACTTCAGAATACAAATACAATACAATACAAATACAACGCCGCAACAGGCAAATTGCCCAACGAGGTGGCTGACTTAAGAACATCATGGATCCCCGAGCAATTTTTTGGAGGCCCTACCTACTACTGCTACACCACACATGCACCTCGCCCACACCCCCTCCCCCCCCGCGGAACCCCCAACGAATCGGTACATGCGGGAATGTGAGTGTATGTGTAGTGAAACCTGACGTGAAGTTTTTTTTTGTTTCTCTGTAATGCTTGTTATGTGTAGTGCTGCCATCTGCCACCAGTTTTTCTAACTATGAGTGAAGTGTTATGATTGAATGATTTATCGTTGTAGGACTGTTGCTCTCTGCGGCGAGACTTTTTAACGGGGAGATCGGCTCGCATTTGCGCCTTGAAGTTGGGAACCACAGAAAACCAACTTCAGCCAGAAGCACGGAATTTTTTCCCTTGAAGTGTTTAATGTTTTTTAAAGTTATTTAAGTGTTATATTTTACCTTATAGGCTATATTCTAGTACAGCGGTTCCCGATTGGGGATGCTTGAACCTCCAGCGGTCTACGGCCCATTCATTTGGGGTCCACGGTGCAAATTATAAAAAAAAAAAAATGAATGCCAAGTTGAAAACAATATAGGAAATATATTGACAAACAACAATAAAAGAAATTTTAAATGAAATTTGCGTGCATAAACACCGTTACAACGTTGGCAGACTGCATTAGAAATGTTTTTATTGTTTGACAAAAATTTTACACGTGGTGACATCTCTCGTTAGAAGTATGAAACGTTGCTTTAGTTCTTTTGGTTCTTTTGCAGTCCAGTATATGGCATTGTCATTGCACTATATTTACCAGTACTGGATAGAAAGTTCTCCATATGTTCGAGAACATTCTCTCGAACAGTTAACTGTTTCTACAGCTATAAATGAGAGCCCATGTCAGAGGCAGCAAGATTTTCCGGGGGTCCATGACAAACACAAGGATTTCCGGGGATCCACGACTAAAATTACTAACCTCTTTCTAGAATATATGATTTCTTAATCATCTTAAGTAAAATTACAAAATCGATCAGTTATTTTTACTTTTATCAAATAACATATTATGTGTCTATACAGGCTGATGCAGAAAAGATGGGAAAAACTTCAAGAGGTGACAGTACACACCAATACAAACAATTGTGATCAAAGAATGCATGGTCTAACATGAAACGCAAACGCTCCTCTTCGCAAACGTTCAAACGGCATTCCTGTTGAAATTTATCCAGAGGAAAAGAATACCGTGTATATATGCAAATGTAACCTGGGGAAGAAGAAATCGTATGCAAATCGGCGTCACAGTGAATAAAAGGCTTTATTTTTTTTAAAATGAAAATCCTTTGTTTTTGTGTGTACTACCAGCTCTTGAAGTTCTCTCCCGTCTTTTCTGAATCACCCTGTATAAACTTTTGTGCTGCGCTATACCATCATCTAGAGGTCGAAATTCTCGACGTGGGCATCATTAGCTTCGAGAACATTCTTCATGATATTTTTGATGGCTTTCTAACCCTCCTGTGAGCTCCGACTTTGCATTCTTGCAACCCTTTCAATAATCAGTATCAAGAGCGGAATCTCTCTCGTATCATATCACACCAGTCAGAATTTGTGTTTCCCGTTTAGAACCAATGACTTGGCTCCAATCGTTGTAAAAGCAACGAAATTTGATATTCGTCAGTTCAACAGTGTTCAAGTCTCATTAAAATCGGGGATCAAGTTTCCACTTTTGTACGAATGTTTTCCAGTTAAATACAAATTCTGAATCCAAAACGGACATCATACATGGAGGCTTTATCCCAATTACCGGAGAACGCGTTTCCGTTATCATCTGCCACGTGTGGGCTTTTGGTTGCCGTCTCTCTCATCATGTTTCATAATCTGCCGGATTAGACTAAATATAGAAGCGGTACAGAGACACGCGCTTTTGTCTGAAGCAGCGAGATTGTAATTCGGAGTTGCGATTTCGAAACGCTGTCTTTTCTACGAACCACTCGCTGGAATGACTTGAAAATGTGCATAAATATTTCCAAAATAATAAAATTCTGTTTTACGAAAGACGAAACAATTTGAAAATTTCCGATAGATGGCTCTGTACTCTTTAAACACTGGGCTTGCTTGGAAAATTGAAGGGATATTGAGACAGGGCAACATTTTCTGACAGAAGAAGTGAGTTTCCATCTGTAAAGTTCTGCAGGGGTGGCAGACCAATTGGAATACATGTGCAGCAAAGGACGCATACAAGATACAACGACGAGTTCAGTGGCGTTTGAACGTATGGCCTAGAGAGAAAACAATCGCTATCACCGAGCATGGCCCTTTTCCGGTGTATCTTCTGCGTTTTAAACGTTCTAGTAACAGCGTATGCATCTACGGTTCAAATGGTTCCCTACGGCACTATATAACCACGTGTCCCCAGACGAGAGTCTTCCACTTTGGCCAACTGCCAGAGTCCAGAATGCTTGCTTGGAAAATGAGAATTCTAGATAGCCCTCTGAACTTTCAACGTTTGCAGAGGTTAATTCGATTCCTGGACCGCAACCTACATCTACTCCACAATAAGACACGAGCTGCAGGATCAAGGGGACGCAATTCGCGCTCGGAGGACCCGTCTTACGAGCCAACAAGAGAGGTAACACGGTTACCTATTAAAGGTCTGGACACACATATCCGCACCGTGCCAGGACCGTAGCTCGGGCGTCAGTTGGCCGTGGCTCGGCTCGTTCCTCTTCAGACCACACCTTTCCGTGTGGTGCCCGTGTCGCTGCCGTATGCTGACTACGAAGCTGTGTCGATTGCTTCAAGTCTTTAACGCAGCCGGTTCGTTGTAATCAAAATGTTCAGTAAATTAATTAACAAGAGTGATTTGGATATAATAACCCTAGCGTAAATTAACAATAATTAATTATTCTAAACATTTCTGTAAATAATCTACACATGTATATAATTTTTTTATCTGTCTGTATATGTGTGTGTGGATGTGTTTTTTATAGAAATTTTAATTTTGTTTTTATTTTGGATTGATCTCCGATAGATTTTTTGTATGTGACAAACCCGCAAAAAAGGATAGAATCTTTAAATGCAGCTGGAAATAAAAAGACGGCCATTTGCTTAGTTTGACTATATGCATTCTTGTTTATAGTTTGGAGAGAGGAGATTATTTACGGAGAGAGAAAAAAAAAGTCATATAGAAATTAAAACAATCTGTGGGGGAGAGGGGTACTCTCTCTTCCTCACCTACACACTCGTTTTTTTTTTATTCAGAGTCAACCGCCATCATAAATATAATCATCTGTAGGGGCAGGTGGTGTCAAATTCCGATAACACCTCGGAGAAGTGTATCTCAGCTCAGTAGGAGCATATTGTACGAAAGAGCGCGCATTTCTTTTACTCTGTGTGTGTGTGTTCGCGGAATCTTCTAAACTGAAAATTGGCTCCTCTGCAGATGGCAAATGGATATTAAAATCAATAACGATTGGGGTGTTTAGTTTGCCGGGGCTTGATTCAATGATAAAGCCTCACCAGTATTCGATAGTAATTTAAAGCACTCATTGCCAAAGTCCCAGTCGCCGAAACACCTTTGTCAGATATTTAGCACAAAGGTGCTCGACTTTTTGGAAGGTGTGGGCCACTTCATTGTTTTGAAATATTTCGCGGGCTTCTTAAGTTATCCAGAAATGAGTCTCGATCCTCCAAAATTATCTAAAAAGAAGTGGCACGTGTCGCTTAAGTGATCTGCAAGCGTGCCGCGGGCCACTCGAGAGATCTGCAAGCGTGCCGCGGGCCACTCGAGAGATCTGGAAATGTGCCACTAACCACTCAAATAGGATAATCTGCAAATGTATCACGATCCACTTAAGTGAACTGGAGGTGTGCCGTTAGTCGCTCAAGTGATTTTGAAATGTGCTTGAGACCACTCGAGAGGTTTGTTTTGTTTTTTGTTGTCACGGGCCACATCAAATGCTTCCGAGGGCCGCATTTGGAGCACAGGACATGGGTTAAGGATTTATGGCTTAACATGTTGCATCTGATGTGAGTACAAAATTTAAAATGTCTCCTATATTTTCCCATAAGAAAAACCCCAAAAATTTTCGAACCGTTTTCTATTCCGTGGTCGGCTGAAGCTGGTTTTCTGTGGTTCCCAACTTCAAGGCGCAAATGCGAGCCGATCTCCCCGTTAAAAAGTCTCGCCACAGAGAGCAACAGTCCTACAACGGTAAATCATTCAACCATAACACTTCACTCATAGTTAGTAAAACTAGGGGCAGATGACAGCACTACACATAACAAGCATTACACAGAAACAAAAAAAGAAAACTTCACGTCAGGTTGCACTACACGTACACGCACATTCAAGCATGTACCGATTCGTTGGAGGGTTCCGCGGGGGGGGGGGGTGTAGCAGTAGTAGGTAGGGGCTCGGGGATCCATGATGTTCTTAAGTCAGCCACCTCGTTGGGCAATTTGCCTGTTGTGGCGTTGTATTTGTATTTGTATTTATATATATCATTTATTTGGTTAATATTAACCAAAAAAATGATTCATTTATAGAGCATCGGAAATGAAACCCAGTTAGTTTTCCAAGTTTACATTATTATTTTAACAAAAATCTCCCCGGCAAAATTTCGTTATATGCTACGTGAAACATAATTTTAAACTTTGTTTTCCCATCAAAGTTGTGAAAATGTTTATCCATATGTTTTCTACATATTACGCTAGTACCACAGAAGCTAGGCCAGGTGTCTCTAAACAATTTCGGGGCACGAAAAATGTTTAGGACACCCCCTCTCTTTAACAAGATTTCATATATTTTGTGGGAAGAGGGAATCGGCATACTGAATATACACGAACGCTAAGAAAAACCCCCGTACAAAAAAAAATAATAACTACACAAATGTGAATTAACACAAAAATTAATGGAGGTAATTTTAAACTAATGTGAGAAACCGTTTCCGAAATTAAGGAAAACTTTAGAATCGATGGATTAAAAATAATTGAAAGAAATAATTCCAGAACTATTGAAAATTCAGAATTAATAAAAGAAATAATGCAGAAATTGATTGAAATCAAGAAATAAATGGAATTAATAATTCAGCAATTGATGAAAATTGAGAAGCGACATAAAATAAATGAGCGCTCTCTCCTCTTTTATAAAAAAATCTGCGCTCTCTCTCTCTCCCGAGCCCGCACCGTCACCGTAAAAATATAAAATAAACTAGTTGGTGACGGTGCGGACGCGGTGCGGTGACGATGCTCGGCTACGGTGCGGATATGTGTGAACGGCTGCATTGCTTAGCAAAGAATTATTCTTTGATCGTGTGGTGACCTACACTCGGCCGACGCACGTGTCGGGCACGGTGCGGATATGTGTGTCCAGACCTTAAAAAGTATAATTTACGGCCAAGAAGACATGCATCGGTTGTTTCACCGACATCTAATAATCGATACAATTTACGCCCAAGAAGACAAGTGTCAACTGTTTCATCCTTTTTCCGGCGGGTGTGAATGAAATGGAGATGCCGGACATATGGACGTCAATTTATATCTTATTACAGCTTGATTGCCGAGATTGTTATATTCTAGATTGGATAAACTCACTTCCAGATTCTATCACATACAAGACAAAAATTATCTTTGATTATTTATATAAGGACTATTACGATTACGGACTGATTATCTGTGGATGATGCTGTATGATCACAATTTGTACGATTATATATTCCAGATTATTTATTGTATATATGTATATCATTGTTATTTTCACATAAATTAATAAATTTCCGGATACACCCATCCCCCGGGAAAGCTTCAATATCTCTCTGAGATGGGAAGCGGGGTGTGTCCGGTCCTTCAATGTTCAATGTAAATGTCAATGCTCAAAATTGCAGAATGTGGGACAACGAAAATTCGTTCCCACTGCAATCCCATTGCTTCTTGCTTCTGCAAAGATCACTACTACTTGACTGGACATGCACCTTGTACGCGTTCCTCTGTTAAAGTATCGGTACATGCCAGCACGTATGTTCTGTGTTGTATGAGTGGTCCGTAACGTACTTAGGCGTCTATAACGTTTGACGTACTAAGGCGTTGAACGCGTACTAACGTCAGAATTATGTTTGTTTCGTGTTCTTGCTGGTTCAGCCACCTTTCTTTTGTAATTGAAGTTGTCAAATGCTTGAATTTTCATGTTATGTAAGCATCATGTTGAAAGTCAACATGCTCTCTTCGGAGAGACTTTTCCAAATTTGGCACAGCTCGCATTTGTGCCTTGAAGATGAAAAACTGCAGAAAACAAACTTCGGCCAACCAAAACTGTGTCGACAACGGGGTTCCAACCGGGATGTCGAGAAGAAAGTCTAGCATGATGCTCACACGACCGCACTGCGGCGATGATCACTGTGCTGCTGGCTTTGCGGCAGCGTTTATCCTTGCCCCACTCTTTTTCCGAGAAGATAGGCCTTGTAGGTGCCGTTATGTATCGTCACTGGCCAGCAGTATAAATCTCTCAGAGGAAGAAGCCTGGGCCGTGTACGGTTTGGGGGGGGGGAGAGGGTATAAATCAGCTTTCCTCAACCACACCTGCCGGTAATTCATCAGCGTCCGTGTGTGTAGATATCACAACTTTCATGCTAGATGACACTCCTTCGTATATTGCAACACCCATGAAGCAGTGGCTGTAGAACCATCTCAGGTTATCAAAAAAAAAAAAAAAAAAAAAAAAACAACGAATAAATACAAAAGTACAAAAACACCGCAAAAATGTAAAAAAAAAAAAAATACAAAAATACTAAAAAAAAAGGATATAGGGGCCATTCAAGTATTACGTAAGCAAATTTTTAGCAATTTTTGCCCCCCCCCCCCATGTCAGCAAAATTTCGTCATCAGCTCTGCCCCTCTGAATCTAAATCATATTTTCATAAAGGGTGGTTGATGACGTAAGCATTATCCAAACCCCCCCCCCCCCCTTGTCATCAAAAGCCAGCAAATCGGAACCCCCCCCCCCCATCGATGATGACGTAATACTTGAACGGCCCCATATAGATTACACGCGCTTTTAAAACATCCAGTACAAATTGAGAAACACAAAAAAGAGAAAGTACAAAAACGTTAATAAGATAATAGTAATATTATTGTAATAAAGGGCCACTCAAGTATTACGTCTGCATCTATGGGGGGGGGGGGTTCGGATTTGCTGACTTTTGATGACAAGGGGTGGGGGTTGAAGGTTGTCAAACGTCACCAACCACCCTTTTTGAAGATATGAAATATTCTAAGCTGCTGATGAAATTTTGCTGACGGGGAAACGAGGGGTCAGTGTTTTGCTGACTTTTGCTCACAGGGGGTGGGGGGGGGGGGGGAGGGTCACAAATGGCTTAAAAAATCTACTGACGTAATACTTGAATGGCCCCTAAGATAAATCACTCTCTTGTCACGATCGCAATTTCCCTCCCCCCGACATTCTAAAATTCTAAAATCCCGCTACTTCGATGTACAATCAGAGATAACACACGTGTAAGGTTCTTTCTTTCCCTCGCTTAGGAATCATGACACACATATTGATTGTTTTTATAACAGGTAAGTACTGCGTTGCTGGATATGTCATCACCTCTTTACTCAGGCAACTCAGACATTCTCGGGGCTTCCGGATCACGAACTGAAATTGCCGGGTTTCAATATTATTGCTCCATCTCCTTTAAAAATGATAAAAACTTGAGAAAAGAAAGAAAAGGGGGAATGAGAGTTTGCTGTTTGTTACTGCTACAGTTTTTATTTTAGAAAGGGGCCGTTTAAGTATTACGTCATCATCGATGGGGATGGGGAGGGGGTTTCCGATTTGCTGGATTTTGATGACAAGGGGGAAGGGGGGGGGGTTTGGATAATGCTTACGTCATTAACCACCCTTTATGAAAATATGAAATATTTTTAACAGCATCTTACTTGGTGCGCCAAAAACTGGAAAAACCTTTCGATAGTTTGTGGGCACTTGAAGTGACATCCCCCACGAGCCACGTTAGTGATCTCTAAATTTTTCGCGGATCCAAGTGATCCGGAAATGCGTCCGGGCCACTTAAGTGATCTGGAACTGTGCCGCGCATAACTCAAGTGATAAATAATTATATGCCGCGGATCACATAAATAATCTGAGAATGTGCCGCTGGTAACATGAGTGATGTAGAACCGCACTGGGGGCCACTTAAGTGCTCTAAAACTATGTCAAATGTCACTCAAGGGATTTCTAAATGAGTCACGGATTGCTTAAGTGTTCTGGAACTGTGTCCCAGGTCATTTAAGTGTTGATGTGATCATTGTTCACATCTGAAAATGTGCCACGGGCCGCTTAAATGTTCTGGAATTGTACCACGGGACACTTAAGCGATCTGTAGATGTGCCGCTTAGTTCCTTTTTTTTTTACAAAATTATGTTTAAGGAGGGCAGGCCGCATCAGATAACTCCCCGGGGGCCATATTTGGTCCGCGGGCCAAAGGCCTTTATGCGATTTATATGACTTAGAGGGTGTGTCGCAATGAATTTCTTAAAGATAAATTTTGCGTTCACGTAGCCTTCAGATAACATTGAAATTAACAGAAATTGATTATAATAACATATAAAGGTATTTTCTTCCGAAATTTCAATTTAAAAAAAAAAAATTTTTTTTGCATTAAAAAATAAAGTTTTGATTTGAGAGGGGGCACGAGCCCCCCCTATGCAAATCCCCTCCCCCGTTACGTCTCTGATCCCACCAATATGCGTTAGGATTCAGAGGGGCAGAGCTGATGACGAAATTTTGCTGACAAGGGGGGGGGAGGCTGTCAAAAATGGCTAAAAATTTGCTTACGTAATACCTGAACGGCCCCAAAGCGACTTCTGTCCTCATTATATGAAAAAGCTCTCGCGACATCACAGCACCTAGACTAAGTGCGGTAGCCTGTGTGAAGGGGGGGGGGGAAGGTGTAACACACAAACATGGCAGCCCGTTCACGTTCAAAGCGTTTTTCTTATGCATGTGTTTAATCGTAAATTGGCTGGTCGATGGTTCAATAAAAAATATTTTCCCCATGTATTACCGTACTCATAGCGGAAAATACGAAAATATCGTAATCTTTATACCAGAAAATACGGGACTTCGCCAGCTGTGGGCAAAGTTCTTATTGCTGGAAACTGTCGATGGGTGGGAAATTGAGGGCTTCTACAAATATCGGTCAATTATAATCATTTCACGGACACAAAAAAAACGTTTTCAACATAGCGAAAATATCCAGTAAATCATGGAAGCGTCATTGAAAAAACTGGGCATTTCTTTGGAATAGGAGGAAAAATGCGGCCGTGCTTCGTAATTTTATAATTTTATATTATAATTTTTGTTAATTGCATTTTTAATTGGGTTGCTGTATTTTTGAAATATATTACATCCATATTTTTATGGGCATCTTTTTCTCAGCCACCTCGCTGGGCATTTCGCCTGTTGTGGCGTTGTGTTTGCATTTGTAAAATATGGGTAATTTGATTCCCCTTAATGTTTACTACTTATTCCGATTCTTATTTTTCCCATAAAATTTTTTTAACGTTCAAAGGTACGTTTGCCGGATTTTCATTGAAAAGTTACAGGTATACCTCCAGTTTACCTACTGGAGGTTGGCAGGACTGTAAATTCCATTGCTTCAGTAGTATTCAAGCTAATTTTAGTCATTCGGACCACCTCTTCTCACTGTTTTCAAATTCTCTCTCTCTCTCTTTCTCTCAGAGATTTTAAATCGCTAGTTTAATTGCAATAACCCTGTATGCAGTGTGCATAGGAAAGTCTCTTTATCCTGGAATAACTCGCGAACCGTTGATCCAAAGAGCATATTCCCAATAGAAAACTGTAATTAATAATCAATAGTAATTAATAATAGCAAATGAATTACCCAAATAACGTTGTGAAATTAGATGCGTCATTCATGTTGCAAGAGGTCACACAGTTAATACATTTGATCGCGCTGCCATAAAAATCAAATTAGAAAGTTGTTTCTCTGTTTCTTCTGAGTCTAACAAAAAAAAAAGTTCAATGCTGAGATATTTGAATTTGAAAATCCCTGAAAATTAGGAGACGAATAGCGAATATTGCAGCAAAAAAGCATGCAATTTTTTTTTTTAGGCTCAGCAACTTTCTCATTGGAATTTTTTAGGACACGGTTCATTCGTCAGCATCGAGTCGGGGAGGAAGGGGCTTTGGATTTGCTGACTCTTGATGACGGGGGCGGGGGGGGGAGGGTTGAAGGTTGCTTACGTCATCAACCACACGTTTTGAAGATATGAAACACTCTAAGCTACTGCAAAAAAAATTTTGACGGGGGGGGGGGGGTTGTCAGTGTTTTGCTGACGTTTGCTGACAAGGGGGTCAAAAATGGCTAAAAATCTGCTGACGTAATACTTGAATAGCCCCACAGATTAACCTAATATATATATATATTTTCCTTTTGAATAACTATGTGACACCTTGCAATGTAAATGGCGTATCGGAGGTCCACACGCTATTTGGATACTTCTTTCAAGTTAAAAGTTTGCCTCTAGGATAAACGGTTCACGAATTATTCCAAGTTAAAGCGACTTTCCTATACGTATTTGTATATCAGTTTCTGGCCCGCAAGCGGCAGAAATATCATTGAAGTACTGTACACACCTCGCTTCACATCTCGGACAGACGGCAGAAATGCCACGCCACATGTGGCCTGAAAAGGTTTTGCGTCCCTGCTTTTAGGCATTTGAATAAGGTTTGTTAAATACACAGAGATACAGACTTCTCTGTAGCATTCATACGATAGCGTAGAAAATGAAATTACCAAGTCAAGCAAATAAATACTTTCATCTATTGAAGCGAAAATATTCGACAAATATTTTAATACAGGGAAAGTACGTCATAACGACAGTTCGCAATCATAGGGGGAAAACTGTCGTTATAACGAACTTTTCTATTTTCTTGCACTGTAGAAACATATAAATGGGGTAAAAGAACAAACTAGGTAAGTTTAACTTACTTTTGCCTTTTATTTTGAACTACGTTCGCTGAAATATGCATCTACGGTTCACTGCTTAAGCATACACAATGTTGATTATACAACAGTTTTTTTTTTCAGCAGTTTCTGCAACTGAAACTGCAGAATTAGTTGAACTGCTATTCGTTGCACGGTAAAAATGTCAAATAACATTTAATACAGAAAAAAAACCGATTAAGACCTGTTTGCCCTGCGTCCAGTTTTTGAAGATTATAAGGAGGGAGGAGGAATTTCAAGGGAAACAACAACGATGTCAAAACCAGAGGGCGTGCTTCACCGGCCCAACAAACAAACCTACTACTACTACTACTACTAAACCACACATGTACCTCGTCCATATTCCTCTGCGGAACCTCTAACGAATTGGTACATGCGGGAATGTGTGTGTACGTGTAGTGAAACCTGACGTAAAGTTTGTTTCTGTGTAATGCTTGTTATGTGTAGTGCTGCCATCTGCCACCAGTTTTTCTAACTATGAGTGAAGTGTAATGATTGAACAAACAAACCTGCAGATAAATAGATAATGACGCGGTGGTAAGATGCTCGTCTTCAACTATGAAGGTTACCATCAAAGTCCACGGGTTCAAATGCAGGCATACAGCATCAGAAACAAGTACCTACAGAGCCTGTGGCGACCACCGATATAGATGGTGCCTTCATTTCCCACCCAACTCCACTGGTTGGAAATTGCCGTACGGCGATATATATATGACCAGAGTTGGTGTGCGATAAAGTAGTAGATAAAATGAGGTGTTTTTTCCACTTCCTATATACATAACAAGGAGATAAGATACAGCACGTGGTCTTCTTATCTATGGGAGGGGGAGTCACCGACATGCCCCGTTTATAAACACCTATGAGGGTGAAAATATTTAAATGAAAATGGTAAAAAAATGGTTCCTTCTTTACACGTTAAAATACGGTACGTAAAAAATGACTACCGTATATATACTCGTTTTGTGTGTATAAGCCGAGTTGTTTTGTGGAAAAATTCGTTCCTCAAGTGTGGGGGGGAGGGGAATCGGTTTATACTCGGGTCAGTTTTTGATGAGAAAATATCGACCCCCGCAATCAGTAGTCATTTTTGTAGCAGTGTTCGAGAAACCGTCATTATTGGGGGTATGGGATATGTTCAAACCCCACTAAACTGATAATGTCAAAGCCGAGACAAAGAAATTGAAAACATTGGCTTTGATACCAGGGTGGCCTAACGTCGATTGTACAGCCTTTAGATGTGAGCATCAACAAGCCTCTCAAAGGCTATTTGAGGAATTTGTGGTTCGAATGGATGAGTTCCGATGATAAAGAAACTACAAAAACTGGTGCATTGAAGAAACCTGACATTGGCCCTATATACATATTTTTTTTTATTAGTGTGCCAATGGGCACATGAGGCGTGGAATTCTGTTTCCGCCGAAATTATCACCCGATCCTTCAAAAAGTGTTGCATCAGCAATGCGATGGACGGAACTGAAGGTGATATTCTCTTTGAAAGTGACAGTGACAATGACGATTTGATGGATTACGATGAGCTTGGAGACTCAGAAGAAACGGATTAAAAAGTTTCAATCATTTTCTATGGTAAATTTCCGTAAGATATTCATTTTGCATGAAAATTTAAGAATTTTTTTTTCTCTAAAATGCACGACTTTTTCGGGGCGGCTTATACACGGGTTTTCAATTTATTGTGGTTTTGGTGGTCCTTAAGTGGGGAGGGGGGGTCGGTTTATATACGTTATTTCATGTACAATCGGCCCCCCGTATTCGCGGGGGTTACGTTCCAGGGGTGACCGCGAATACGGGAAATCCGCGAATAACCGAAACCATAGTTTTTTTCTTGTATATCTCGTTTATTGAACAGCATGAGAAGAGCAGGGTAACGCAAGGGTATAAGGGAATGTAAAAGAGGGTGCAGAAATTGTTGGCGATGTTTTCTGAAAGAACATTGTGGTTTCTATTTGCAGTTTCTTCTTCATATCATCAAGTATGTTGGGGTATGATGACAAGGCTTCCTCTGCCAATTTTTCTACATGTGAAGAGCGTACCATAGAGGGATCTATGCCATGAAAACAATCTATTGCTGATTTGAGCGTGCGAAGCCCTTCCGCTATGTTACTCATGGTGAACTTGTCTTCTACTTTTTCAACTTGATCTTCTTCATCTGGTACCGCTTCAGTTTCAGGAGCAGTCAACTGCATTAATTGCTCTTCGATCAATACCTCTAAACTGCTATTAATTAGCTTTTCGACTTCTATATCTATATCATTGAACCATTCTCCACCCACTTGTTTCGCTAACGTGACAATGTCTCTTCAGTTGTCTCTGTAGAATTGGTTGTGTCCTTTAGCGCACATTGTGGCCAAAGGGGTTAATCCAACCCGAGGTGACCGTTTCTCTTTTGGGAGTTACCACGACTCTAGTGATGACAATAATGCCATTAGCGAGCCATTCTAAACATGCACAACTCAAGTTTTGCAAACAAAACACATCAATGATGATTTCTGAGTGTTGCAAAAAAAATTTCCATGAAGGAAAAAAACCCCTCGAATACGGAAACCGCGAATATGGGGGGGCCGACTGTATAAGTCTTAAAGATAGAGAAAGGAAAACATGCTTTTCGGGAATTTCTGTTGCCGTTATAGCGAATGTGTTCGGATTTCAATTCATACAGAACTAGCTCTCCATAAGCGAATATTTTTTGTGTCTTTAGCATCAGCTCTTTGACAATCACTCGTAATAGCGAGATTCTCGTTATAACGGACTTTTACTGTATCCAGTTCGTTCATTATAGAATTTCTACCTCAACAAAGTATCGTGTTACTCATTTGGAGAAAATCCAATTATTTGGTCGAAAGCGGAATCGTGGATAAAATATGAAATAAATCGAAAATCCCTTCACGATTAAGAAAACCCCTCATTAGTAGAATTTCTCAGAAATGCAAGAGAAATAAGAAATTGTTCAGAGTAATTGAAGGGATGGCAATGGCAAGAGGTTATCTTCGCCGCAACCCCCCCCCCCCCGTTGAATTTTGAAATCTCATTTAACTATTTCCAGAATATTTAACAGGAAATTCAAATTCAATTTCAGTTTAATTCTTATTATTCATATAATTCTATGATTCGGAGAAAACAAGCTTGAAGGTTGAAGCGGGCACAAGAATCCTCTTTCACACGAACTCTTAACGGGATTTTAATCACGTCTTTATTTCTCTGTCTAGTGATGTATGAATCCATATCATATAACATAGACTTATTATAGTTTGTCTTGTTGAATCTCTGCTTTTCCAGGAATCAGGAGCGCAATAGAGAGAAAGAGAGAGAGAGAGATTGGTTGCCAGGATACCATCAGCGCCACTCTTCTCTGCTCCAGTATCCCGCGGTAAACAGTGGGATGATGGGAAAAGGGATCGGGAGAGGTGGTTTGGAAGATTCTAGCAATCGGCACGCAGCAAAACAAAAGCACTCAGCAAACTGACCGAGAGCTCCTGGTAATCTCTTCATATTCCGCGTTTGTTTGGCCAATCAGAAGAGGACTCCGGAATCCCCAGTCAACCAATAAGTGATGTGGGATTCGCATTCCCAGGGTGACTATATGTGCACGTGATAAAGGAGCAATCAGCATTTATATTTAGCATCAAGGTATATCAGACTTTGGACGATTCATCATTATTACCCTCTGGCGAGTCGCCGAGACCTGTTGATTTCGCGAAGACACGCAAGTTACGTTTTCTATTAGAGACGGGACGCGACGAGACGTCACGACCTTCCGAGATCGTAAGTTCGGATGTTTGTTATTATTGATACGCAGTGAAACCTCACAACAACGACACTCGATATAACTACAAATCCCTCTAGATCGATATTTTTTCGGGACTTGTTTGAAAAATGTTCTATAGTCTAATGTTGAACTACTCTCGACACAGCGATAATTTCTCTACAGCGATATCTTTTCTTGGTCCACAAAGTATTGTTATATCGAGGTTTCACTGTACCCTACAATATGTAATTTTTCAATTAGCTGTCGGTACATTTAGTATTGATTATCTGTGAATTTCGTCCTGATGGACCAGTCGTTTGCAAGTAACTGTCATTAATCTCATTATAACCACGAGATAAAATCTAATAGTACAAAGTGATTATAATGAAAGTTCTCGTAATCTCTGTGAGTAGTTTTTCGTCAAAAAAAATTACTCATCCGAACACAGCAAAATATTTTAGGATATCTTAATGAGACCACAGGAGAGAGATTCACGCAAAAAAAAGTATATTTTTGACCACCAGGTGAATAACCGGCCCTGCTTTATTGAATTCTCATTTTTTACATGGTCCATATAGCGTATATACCAAGTTCAAAGGGAACATATCCACCAGAACGGACATTATATAGGTCTGAGTGGTTTCAGTTTGCTAACACTGCTCAGATCTATGCAGCACCCGTCAGCATACTGGTACTTGTGAAGCGCCCGTTCTGATGGAAGTATTCCATCGAAACTTGATATATATGGACCATGGAAAAAAAAAAAAGAAAATTCAATGAAAAAGCACCACTTATTCACCTGGTGGTTAAAAATTGAACTATTTTTATATTGTATAAATCTCTCTCCCATGGCCTCATTAAGATATCCTGGAAATTTGGCTTCATTCGAATGAGTATATATTGTGAGGAAAAACTACTCTCGAAGCACAGAAACTTCAATTATAATTACCCTGCAGATTTCTAACTATTGAAACGACTGATAATTTTTTGACACCCCCTGGTTCCTTTCATTCCGTAAAATTGGCAGGTTTAAATTTTAGCCGTGGCAGTTTATCAGAGAAAAAAAGTTTCTCTAGAATTGTCATTACCATGATATGACGCGGAAATTTGAATAAGTTTAACCCCCCCCCCCCACACGTGAATTCGGAAAAATGCGACAAAAATTGAAGTTTTTTTGTTTAATTTCAAGCACAAAATGGAAATTAAACAATTATACAGTCCAATCCCGTTTTAAGGAATACCGTTTTAGCGAAAATCTCGTTTTAACGAACACTTTTCTTATCCCAGAGATAAGTTCACATAGGAACAATGAAGAAAACAAGGAATTCCTTAATAACGAAATTTCGTTATAACGAAGCGATTTCTCCGGTCTCTTGAAGTTCGTTATAACGGGATTCGACTCTATATATATATATATATGAAAAAAAAAATTTTAAGAAAAAGGGGGAAAAAATTGAATTCTATATGGGAGTGAAATGCAGTGGGTCGTCATCAGGGGGAACCCCATGCATGGTTCAAAAAAGAGTAGGCGTTTCTGAAGGGTGGCTATGCCTAATTGCATTAAAAACGCCAATGCTTGTTCCCCGACGCCTGCCTTCTCAAAAAACGTGTTGGACGAAGAAAAAGACAATGGAAAAATGTTAAAAAAATGCAATATTTGAAAAATATACACACAGCTTCAGATTAAAAGCTCAAAGAAGCATGAAAAAAATATACAAAGTTACAGGAATACAATAATTACAGGGAATATTTTACAAAGATTATGAAAAAAAGTCAAAAATAAATTAAAAAGTCCAAAAAAAGTAGTCAAAAAATCACCGGACATACCTTACGAGTGGGGGAAGACCGTTTTTATTTGGAAGAGAAGTTTTAAAAAACGTCGACGTTTTAAACATTTTATAAAAAAACGACATTTTAAAAAACTTCTCTTCCAAATAAAAACGGTCTTCCCCCACTCGTAAGGTATGTCCGGTGATTTTTTGACTACTTTTTGGACATTTTAATTCATTTTAGGCTTTTTTCATAATCTTTGTGAAATATTCTTTGTAATTATTATATTCCAGTAACTCTGTATATATTTTTCTCATGCTTCTTTGAGCTTTCAATCTGAAGCTCTGTATAATATTGTATTTTTAACATTTTTTCCATTGTCTTTTTTTTTCGTCCAACATGTTTTTTGAGAAGGCAGGCGTCGGGGAACAAGGGTTGGCATTTTTAATGCAATTAGGCATAGCCACACTTCAGAAACGCCTACACTTTCTGAACCATGCATGGGGGTTCCCCCTGATAACGACCCACTGCATAGGTTCTATTATTTCACCCTCATAAAATTCATTTTTGTTTTCCTTTTTCTTATAACTATTCTATTTTTAGCATATACACATTTTTGAAAGAACAAATGAGCAGCACTAGCGCTTATGCCATTCAAAAAGATACTTTTTCGCTACCTCTTCATTTCTCTTGTAATTTATCCTACTTTATAAGTTATAGACAGTATAACCTCGATTATCTGAACACATCGGAAACAAAAGCTGTTCAGGAAAGTGAAAAGTTCGGAAAATCGATTTCGAAACTAATTCGATGAAACAAAGGAATAAATTGAATATAAGATGAATTCGTCAGACGAAAAAAAAATCTTCCCAAATTCACACGTTCGCTTGTCAATCGTTGATAACTTTGCTGAATCTAATGCTAAATGGTGACGGTAGCACAATTGCATCTGACTCCATATGAATGAGACGTAGTTATAGATACATTATCTTTAATTATGATGCTATATAGAAGATATTATTTACATGGTACATATATTAAGAGAGAGAGAAAGACGACTTTGGTGCATCTCGTGTGAGAGCTGGAGCTGAACTAATGTTCTCATACACATGGCCCTTCGGACCCTCCGGAGGGGCATCCGGCCACGTGATCATCTCGTGTTTCAGTACAGAATGTACTGAGATTCTTTCACGTGACCAGAGCGTGCTTGTTAAGAGAGAGCCAATGTACAAAGTAAAGTAATAATAATAATACATATAAGAATATACAGTATACTGAGGCTCTACAACTTCATACACTGTACACTGCCTCCCTACTTACATATCTATGATTGTAGGTACGGTATGTACAACTGTTTTAAGTGAATAAGTGTACAATATAGAGCGAAGCTATCGAGTTGAAAAAAAAGAGGATTCAAGTTCCAAGAAAATACCAACCGTTGAGCATCATTGACCATAGAAAACTGAAAATGAGTTAGGTTGAAAAGGTGTACGGTTGATCGAGTTGTTCGGAAAATTGATGTTCGGATAAACGATGTTCTACTGTATACATAAACTCAATTTTGTCTTCAAGGTGAAAAAATGAACCAATTTTTCTTGTCACAAAAAAAAGTCTAATCATAGAAAAATTGTTTTTTCAGATGTAAACCAGTGATTCTTAACCTTTTGCCCATCCCGCACCCCCAGAGTGCAATGCGACTTACCTTCCCGCAACCCCCCCCCCCCCCGGATAATGCGTTTTCTATCTGTTAGAAATTTTTTAATAAGTTACATTAATTATCCATTAATTGATCTCTATAAATTCCCTTACTTATTATTATGCCTCATGTATTTGCTGCTTATATGCTTATTATATATGTATGCCGTATATACAGTGTTATAATTAAAGTTTATTTGTACTCCGAGTAGTTCTTCTTCAAAAACTGCTTTTCCGAATACATCCAAATTCTTGGGATATCTTAATGAGACCATGGGAAGAGAGATTTGTGAAATAAATGAGTATTCGGATATGCAGGTTTTGAGGAAAAACTACTCAGAGTACGGGAACTTTAATTATAATCCCACCCTGTATTTCTTATTTACTTATTTTAATACTGTTTTCGGCTATGGTAAAGGTTTAATTTTAACTACTTTTTTTTAATGAACGTTAATTCAAAAACTAAACCAGACACATACTATTCGACTCTTGGGAGGGGCGACCGTTATTATCTCCCCTCCCCTGAATCCGCACCTGAGAGAAGACAGACATCTTCGGCTCTGAATGGAGTGGAGGCAGGCATTTTCAGCTGCGAATGAATACAATACAATACAATACAAATACAACGCCACAACAGGCAAATTGCCCAACGAGGTGGCTGACTTAAGAACATCATGGATCCCCGAGCCCCTACCTACTACTGCTACACCACACATGCACCCCCCCCCCCCGCGGAACCCCCCAACGAATCGGTACATGCGGGAATGTGCGTGTACGTGTAGTGCAACCTGACGTAAAGTTTGTTTCGGTGTAATGCTTGTTATGTGTAGTGCTGTCATCTGCCCCCAGTTTTTTTCTAACTATGAGTGAAGTGTTATGGTTGAATGATTTACCGTTGTAGGACTGTTGCTCTCTGTGGCGAGACTTTTTAACGGGGAGATCGGCTCGCATTTGCGCCTTGAAGTTGGGAACCACAGAAAACCAACTTCAGCCGACCACCACTGTGGGGTTCGAACCCGGATCCTCGCATCACGAGTCCGGCACTATAACCACTCGACCACCACAGCGGCAAAAAGTGAAGCGGAGGCAAACGTCTTCATCTCTTCAGCGGTGAATGGAGAGGAGACAGACATCTCTATCTATGAATGGAGTGGAGGCATGCATTTTCAGCTGCGAATGAAGACGAGGATGGTATCTTCAGCTGCGAATGAAGACGAGGATGGTATCTTCAGCTGGTGAATAAAGCAGAGGCAAACGTCTTCATCTCTTCAGCGGTGAATGGAGAGGAGACAGACATCTCTATCTATGAATGGAGTGGAGGCATGCATTTTCAGCTGCGAATGAAGACGAGGATGGTATCTTCAGCTGCGAATGAAGACGAGGATGGTATCTTCAGCTGGTGAATAAAGCAGAGGCAAACGTCTTCATCTCTTCAGCGGTGAATGGAGAGGAGACAGACATCTCTATCTATGAATGGAGTTGAGGCAGGTATCTTTAGCTGTGTATGAAGCCAAGGGAGATGTCTTCGGCTGCGAATGGAGCAAAAGCATGCATCTTCAAATTTTAATTTGACGAACTCAGACAGCTTTTCAGCTGTGAATGGAGTGGAGACAGGAATTTTCATCTGCGAATGAAGCCAAGGCTGACATCTTAAGCTTCTAATGGAGCGGAGGCAGACATCTTCAGCTTCGAATGGAGCAAAAGCAGGCACCTTAAATTTCAAATGGAACGAAGGCATTTTCAGCTTTTCAGCTGTGAATGGAGTAGAAGCAAGTATCTTCAGCTGTGAATGGAGTGGGGGGCAGACATCTTCAGCTGCGAATTGAGCGGAGGCAGACATATTCAGCTTTGGATGGAGTGGAGGTAGGAACCTTCAACTGTGAATGGAGCAAAAGCATGAACCTTGAATTTCAAATGGAACGGAGGCAGACATTTTCGGCTTTTCAGCTTTGGATGGAGTGGTGTTTAGGCATCTCCAACTGTGAATGAAGCAAAAGCATGCACCTTAAATTTCAAATGGAACGAAGGCAGACATTTTCGGCTTTTCAGCTGTGAATGGAGTAGAAGCAAGTATCTTCAGCTGTGAATGGAGTGGGGGGCAGACATCTTCAGCTGCGAATTGAGCGGAGGCAGACATATTCAGCTTTGGATGGAGTGGAGGTAGGCACCTTCAACTGTGAATGGAGCAAAAGCATGCACCTTGAATTTCAAATGGAACGGAGGCAGACATTTTCGGCTTTTCAGCTTTGGATGGAGTGGTGTTTAGGCATCTTCAACTGTGAATGGAGCAAAAGCATGCACCTTGAATTTAAAATGGAACGGAGGCAGACATTTTCGGCTTTTCAGCTGCGAATGGAGTAGAAGCAAGTATATTCAGCTGTGAATGGAGTGGGGGGGGGCAGACATCTTCAGCTGCGAATGGAGCGGAGACAGGTGAAGCCAGGCTGATTTGATTATTAATGGTATTGTTTTTTTTTCCCCAATCAAAACAGGAAACAAGTACGATTGCTAAACGAAAAGGGAACTTTTGCAACCAAAATTTAGCGGAACACATAGTTTTCTGCAAACGAAAACTATTATGAGATGTCAAAATGTCAGTATGATTCATATTTCTTGAAGAACAGAAAGAAATATTTTTATCATAATTTCAATTTTTCTGAATAATCTCTCTCTCTCTCTCTCAGTCAACGTGTAATTTTTTTTGCATCTCGCACCCCCAAAAATGTTCTCCCTCACCACCGCTTAAAAGCCACTGATGTAAACACATGCTATATTATAGACTTGTAAAATCAGAGGCCACAGCTGACAAATTTGCACAACAAGGTGGCGGGAAAAAAATAAGATAAAAGAAATAGGAAAAAAGATCAATTTAAAACCTTAATAATGGGAAAAAGCCCCATAAAAATATGGTTGTCATAACCTAAATCACAGTTTCTCAAACTTTTCGTCCCATCACCCATTTCTTCATAAATTTTTTCTTCACATCGCCCCCACCCAAAACCGACCCATAGAATCCTATACTGAACTCAAAGCTTCTATTGACACCAGGGGGCGATATTGCACATTTTGGGAAACATTGGTCTAAATACGGCAATCCAATAGCAATAAATCAGAAGAAAGAAACTAAATAAAACTGCGCAAAATATGGTTTTCATTCATTTCAGTGTAATAGTGATGGGAACCAAGAGACACCCAGGCTCTGTCAAACACAGTGATATACGCACACTGTCCCAGGGGGATTCGGGTGCCTCGGGGGAACCTAACAATTTTCTGAGCTTGAACAAGATACACATACATGGGCAGTTGCCATTATCCACATCGCCAGTAAACAAGGGTGAACTTTATAATCGAAAAATGGTGATAGAGGTAAATAAGTCAAAGTTATATAAATCACATAATCGCCATAATCGAGAACAGTTCTTGATAAAGTTTGATCAGCTTCTCTTCAGGGATTTTCACTGACAACTTTTCATTGATTGATGATAACTGAATCGATCTGCAGCTGGGTTTGTCCAATTGATATACCGCATAATTTGATTACGTTCAGAATAAATTTGTCAGACTCAACAATTGCTACCAACAATCACCTATTGGCTGTTTTTTTTTAAAGTTTTGCAAAAAAGAACTGTCATAAAACGTTCATAGTGTGTAATCCTGGGAGAAAATCTTAAATTTTACCTTTTGAAGCAATCAGAAGTGCTTTTCAATTCGATTAATAATATCAATTCAAAAATAATCGATTAATCTAAAGTTTGGCAGTATGTGAAAAAAAAAGGTAATGAAAGAGCGGACTTCATAACACAAAAGGCCACTCAAGGGAATCATAATCACAACATTGCCTTACTCCGTTTCAATTTTAAAAGGTATGGTTTGGAAATGAATCAACAGGAGGACTGGAATGACATTGATCGTGCAGGAAGGAAGATCTTCCACATCCCCGACCTAAAGTCAGCACAAAAATTCGTGAGTGGTCTAGGGCAGTGATTCTCAAACTTTTGTCACTTGCGGTTCCTTTACCCAATTCATGGAGTTCATCTGCGGCTCCCACAGATATTTTAGCAAAGAAAGAACTTATCTCAAAGCATAAATAGGTACACAAATCAATATCTCCAGCTCGTGGCGACGTCTCTGGCATATGTTCGCGACGCCCCTAGGATCTAAGATCAGATCCCCTCATGCTATTGTATGCTCATGTATGCTATTTAAATTGCAAATCCACAAACCAATTCCCTTTCCACGCATCAAATGAAGCAAATATAAAACATTGGCGGAACAATCCGCTTAGCAACACAAACCCAGCAAAAGGACTGTAGAAACTGATGCAGGGTTCTTGGGTTTCCTGGAAAAAAAATATAAGGAAGTTTTGAATATTTTTTCGAAGAAAATCTTAAGGATATACAAGGCCACGATCGTTTGCATGACTTTTGTGTGTCATGCAATGTTTATGAAATCCTCGATGTGCTATTTTGTTACCCTTCATGAAATTTTTCTTTTGAAATCGAGTTGGGTTGAAAGTCTTTCTCTCTCGAGTTCTTAACCGGGGTCGCCGCGTTGCAAAAGTTCGTATTGGTTTTCTATTTCGATTGAGGGAATAAAACACCATTTAATATCCAAAATATTTCTCGGTTTATTTACATATTGCCATGTTACAAATACAAATACAACGCCACAACAGGCAAAATGCCCAACGAGGTGGCTGATAAAAAGATGCCCATAAAAATATGGTTGCCATATATTTTAAAAATACAGCAACCCAATTAAAAATGCAATTAACAGAAATTGTAAACAATATATACACATGATAAAATATTATACAACGCCCATAAAGAATACTTATGGTTGTCTTATTCTAAGAATGGATAGCTTCTCGATTTACCCCAACATGTTTATCGTATTTCTTTTTAAACGTGCCAATTGTGTTACAATTTACTACCTCCGGGGGTAAGCTATTCCATTTATTAACAACCCTATTAGAGAAAAATTCCCTGCGACACCATAACCTCGCATTGTCCCTTACCAATCGATAATGGTGTCCCCTTGTAAAGCAGTCGATTGGCAGTGTACTAAAAGTTCATGGTCCATCTTATCCATCCCGTTGAAAATTTTGAACACTTCGATCATATCTCCTCAACACCTGCGTTCATCCAATGTAAACGTATTCGATAAATGAAGTCTCTCTTCATGTCCCTCTGTACGTATGGTCTCCAAAACCTTACAGCATACTCCAGTCCAGGACGAACTAAGCCTTGGAAAAGCTGAAGAATGACTTTAGGAGAACGCGAAGAGACCTTTTTGAAAATGAGACTAAGCATTCTATTCGCTAAACAATGTTCAGAAAACCTAAGCCATATCTCCTCGACACCTGCGTTCATCCAATGTAAACATATTCAAAAAATGAAGTTTCTATGTTATTAGCACACTGCGTTTAGATTCAGGGCCACAACTGGGGGGGGGGGGGGTGGGTGGGTCTGGTGCCTCGGGCGCTAGACCAGAAGGAGCGCCGATTTCCCTCTTTAACTGATTCTTCTATATGGCAAAGGGCACCACCAAAACTCCGGTTTGCCCTGGGTGATCTCTAAATGTGCCACGGATCGTTTAAGCGTTCTAGAATTGTGTTGAGGGTCACTTAAGTCATATTTGGATGTGATGAAAGATCAGTGATCTGAAAATGTGCTACGGGCCACTTAAATGCTCTGGAATTGTGCTACGGGTCATTTAAGCGATTTATAAATGTGCCGCTTATAGTTCATTTTTACAAAATTCGGTTTGAGGGGACAAGCCACATTAGATAACCTTCAGGGCCACATTTGGTCGGCGGGTCAGGGGTTTGCCGTATATAGCGTGAAGGGTGGGTCGCAATGAATTTCTTAAAGAGACATTTTGAGTTTTAACCCTTCAAATAGCATTGGAATTAACAGAAATTCATTATAATAACATAGAAAGCTATTTTCTTTCGAAATTTTAATTTTTTTGAAATTATTTTTTGCATTAATGGTGGTCGGCTGAAGTTGGTTTTCTGTGGTTCCCAACTTCAAGGCGCAAATGCGAGCCGATCTCCCCGTTAAAAAGTCTCGCCACAGAGAGCAATAGTCCTACAACGATAAATCATTCAATCATAACACTTCACTCATAGTTAGAAAAAATGGTGGCAGATGGCAGCACTACACATAACAAGCATTACAGAGAAACAGAGAAACAAAAAAAACTTCACGTCAGGTTTCACTACACGTACACGCACATTCCCGCATGTACCGATTCGTTGGGGGTTTCGCGGGGGGGGGGGGGGTTGCATGTGTGGTGTAGCAGTAGTAGGTAGGGCCTCCAAAAAATGGCTCGGGGATCCATGATGCCTTAAGTCAGCCACCTCGTTGGGCAATTTGCCTGTTGTGGCGTTGTATTTGTAAATGTATTAAAATGTTTTTTTTCGTCTGGGGGGGGGGGGCACACACGAACCCCTTATGCCCCTCCCCTCCCGCGAACGTTTCTGATCCCACCAATATGCGTTACGAGGTTGGGGGTAGTGATGACGAAATTTTGCTGTAAAGGGGGGAGGGGATCTAAAAATGCTGACGTAATACTTGAACGACCCTTTACAGGGCACCCTGTATATTGTTGTACTGGCTGAAATCAGTAAGTGAAGATCAAATTCATTGAAACAGTTTTTCAAAAACCAAATCAAATTTCGAAAAAAAAAAAACTAATTGTTTTTAGTTGAGTTTTTGAAATAATTAATTATTTAAAAAAAAAAAAAGAAGCGAAAATTAAATGTAAACAGTAGCCAAAAGAAGGGAATTAAATAATAAAGTATGAAAGAGTTCATAAAAATTAATTAATACAGAGGATAATTGATTAAGAGAAAAAAAATGACGAGTAGAAAATTCGATTATTTTCAATTCGATTAGCGTTCGTTGTGGTTTCGCATTTCGATTGAGAAAAAAAAACCATCATTAATTCCCAGAATACTTCGCGGTTTATTAATATTTGTGTATCGTGCTGTGCTTAGATTGATTTCATACGGTCGTAAGCCATGGGCGGAAATGTCCCCTCCCCCCAGCGTCAAAGGGGGGAGTCTGATCTGATGTGTGAATATGGCTATAGACATTATCGTGCCCCCAGACTTTCAAGTTTTTATCTCCGCCTATGTAAAGGTTTTTAACAGCTGGCTCGTGCCGAAGAATATATTTAGGAAAGAGATAAAACCCAACTTCCTTTGCGGAGAATCGAACCCGCGTCCTTTCACTTGGATCTTTCACCGCGATCTTTCCTTGCAGCTCGAGTGCAATGAACGGGACCGTATATGGACGGTCGGACCTACTACGAGCTCCAAGGGATGATTGAGATACTCGTTGGCTCCGTAGTCAAGTGCGTTCATCCATTCAAGTATTACATAAGCAGACTTTCAGCCATTTTTGACCCCCGCCCCCCTTGTCAGCAAAAATCAGCAAAACACTGACTCCCCTCCCCTTTCTGTCAGCAAAATTTCGTCAGCAGCTTCGAATATTTCATATCTTCAAAAAGGGGTGGTTGAAGACGTAAGCAACCTTCCAACACCCTTCCCCCCCCCTTGTCATCAAAAGTCAGCCTCGATGCTTATGTAATACTTGATTGACCCCAAAGTGAAATGACTTGGGCTCCGATCAAGCACCTCCTAGAGATAGAAGGCCTCTGCTGTGTTTGCCGTAAACGCCATTCAGACTGCCTAGCAAGTTTGTCACATTTTGAAACACAGCATCCTATTTCGTTTCTTCTTGTTGTGGCGAAGAATCTTCCTGATTGGCTCACAAATACAGCGTAGTGATTGGATATGGGTCATAGAAAAATCGCCAATTCTGAGCCCGATTTTTCTTTTCCTCACAACGATGATACTACTTCACCAAACACCAACTCTGGCCATATCGCAATTTACTGCCATTAGTGAGATGGGCCGGAAGCGAAGGCGCTGTATATCGGTGATCGCCTCGAGTTCGTTAGGGAAAATATCTTATCGATACTTTCCCTTATCGATACTTCCCGGGTTCGAACCCCGGGACCCTGACAACAACCTTCACGATGGTAGACGAGCATCTTTCCACCATGCCACTCGGGCACTACAACGATGATACTGGCACGAGCAGGAAATTTTTTTCTTTGAATATTCTGAGGGAAAATGGACTACTTACTGATGTCACAAGCAGACTGCGGAGGCCTTCTATCTCTAGGAGGTGCTGGTTCGATTCCCTGCAGAGACAGTTGGATTTTCTCTCTTTCCAAAAATATATCTTCGCCAGCTAGCTGTTAAAATCCTTTGTATGGATAGCGGAGAGTGACATCATCCTCGGATATCTCCGCCTATGCCGTTAGAATGGCTCAAGTCCGGAAACTTAACCAAGTGTCAAACAAATGTATATACATATATGTTATTGCCAAAGCTCGAAGTTGGCCACTTCGTGAAGTTACCAGCCCAGTAATCCCGGCCAATGTCCGAAACCCATACTTTGGCTGGTCACCTATATATTGATCCCTATGACTTGGGTCATCACCGCATTGGCGTGTTTTTATGTGATAATTATGTCTGTTTTTAAAATTAGACATAACAGTAATTAATATGGTTATGTCTAATTATAAAAACAGCCATAATTATCACACAAAAACACGCCAATGCGGCGATGATCCAAGTCATAGGGAACAATGTATAGGTGACCAGCTAAAGTATGAATTTCGGACATTGGCCAGGATAACTGGGCTGGTAACTTGTTATTTAATTGCATGATGATCATTTTATGGGCTGATTAAAGCGGAGCCAACACTTATTTAGAGCAGTGGTTCTCAACCTTTGGAAGCCCGCGGCCCGGTTTATTTCTTTTTTGTGAGTGGAAGACCCGGTTATGCACACGACTGAGATGCAACAAATGGAGCAAAATGAAACAGTGAATCACTCACACGGATCAGTTTGACTGATGTCAGGGTCCGCTACCAGGCGCGAGCCAGGCGGTTGAGAAACACTTATTTAAAGCAGGAATCTTCAACCCGTTGCACATAGATTACTCGATGCTCATGTCCGATTTCGTGCTCGCGAGCACTTGATCAACGTTACAATTGAACACCTAATTGCATTTAAGAACTGAAACCATCCTGATTTCATCCATTCATATGTCAAATTCGCCGTAAGGGTGCACTTCTTTTAATGATGGTTACTGGCTGTGCTCGCGACTAGTAAAAAATTGAAAGATTGCTTTCTTTAGATCAAGGGTGCACAAGGGTTTTTAGTTCGCAGGCCAGATATGCGGTACTTCAATCACTCTCGGGCCCAAAAACCTGAAAACAAAGGGTGACCATATGTCCTGTATTTTACGAGACATCTCCGAAGTTTTAAACTTCCGAGCAATTTTATAAAATGTCACGCGTTTCCCATTATTTCCAAAGAGGTTTTTTCAAATTTTTGAGATTATTTTCATAACTTAATGAGGATACAATTAGGGGTCATTCAAGTATTACGTCAGCATCGATGGGGGAAGGGGGGGGGGTTGGATGATGCTTACTTCATCAACCACCCTTTATGAAGATATGAAATATTCTTAATGGCATCTTATATTCGGTGTGCCACACACACAAACGGAAAAAAACCTTTCGATAGTTTGTGGGCACCTGAACTAACAATCTCCCTGATGATAAATCCCTTACAGAGCCACTTCAGTAATCTCGAAATGTTTCACGGATCCTTCAAGTGCTCAGGAAATGTGTCCGAGCGGCTTAAGTGCTCTGGCAATGTGCAACGCTTCACTCAAGGGATCCATAATTATGCCACGGATCACCTGGCAATGTTCGGTGGGTAACTTAAGAGTACTAGGAGGCCGCTTAAGGGCTCCAAAATTGTGCCACATGTCAGTCAATGCGCCACGGATCGTTTAAGTGTTCTGGAACTGTGCCACGGGCCACTTAAATGCTATAGAACTATGCCACGAGTCATTTAAGAGATCTATAAATGTGTCGCTTAGTTCATTCACGTAAAATTACGTTTGAGGGGGGAAAGTCACATCAGATAACTTTCAGGGCCACATTTGGTCTGCGGGTCAAGGATTTACCATATATTGCTTCAAGGATGGGTCTCAATGAATTTCTTAAATAGAAATTTTGAGTTCTTACCCTTCAAATAGCATTGAAATTAAGAGAAATCTATTATAATAACATCTAAAGGTATTTTATAAATAATTATATTCATGCAAAAATATATATTTATTACGTATATATTTTGAACTTCACTCTATTCACGTCATTGGTGATTTTTCAGTAATTCTAGCGATAGTTGGCAACTTTATTTGTCTTTGACTACTACTAAACCACACATGCACCTCGTCCATATTCCTCTGCCGAACTTCTAACGAATTGGTACACGTTGGAATGAACGTGACCGTGTTGTGAACCTAACGTGAAGCTTGTTTCTGTGTAATGCTTGTTATATACTGCTGCCATCTACAACATATTTTTCGAACTATGAGTGAAATGTAATGTTTGAAGATTTCACCGTTGTATGCCTGTGCGGCGAAACTTTTTAATGGGGAGATCGGCTTGCGTTCGCACCTAGAAGTTGGGAACCACACAAAAACCAACTTCAGCCGAACACCACTGCGGCGACGGGGGGGGGGGGGGGGGGGTTCGAACCCAGGATTTCGCGATGCGAGTCCGTCACTATGACCATTCGACCATCGCAGCGGCACTTGCCTGTGACTGTTTTGTTTTGGTTGTAGTTGACAACTTTACTTGCCTTCGACAATTTGTTTGGCTGTCATTGGCAACTTCACTTGCCTTTGACGATGTCTTGGGTATAATTGGCAACTTTTTATTGCTTTTGATAACTTTACTCGCTTTTGGCAACATTTCCGGCTGTAACTGACAACTTCACTTGCTTTTGAAATTACTTTTACTGTAAATGAGAACTTCACTTGCCTTTGACAAAAAAGTGTTTTGGATGCAATTGACAATTTTTTTTTTTGCATTTGGCAACTTTTATGGAGGTAATTAGCTATATTCATTATGCAACCCAATTTCTCGTATTTTTATGAAGGAAGTATCGGTCATGGCAGGTTGTGCTCACTTTTCAACCGGAAAAACTGCAGCGGACTGGATTTAACCCCTTTGGCGGGACACATTTGGTCAGCCGGGCCGGAGATTGTGCACCCTGCTCTTTAGATGAATACGACACTGTTTTCAAGTATAATTCATCTGTAGCTAACAAAAACACCAATTTCGTGCCTCTACGGCTATCGGTTAACTCATTAAGCGGCTTGACGAAATATCTCGTCTCCTTAAAAAAATATTCGTTATTTCAACATCATATATACAATAAGAAATATGCAATCACAATCGTAATTTTACACACATGGTCCATGGTTAATCAGTCCGTATTTGTATCATTGTCCTTGTGTAGATAAGGGGCCATTCAAGTATTACGTAATGTTGAACATGTTGGGGTAAATCGAGAAGCTATCCATACTTAGAATAAGACAATCATAAAATTCTTTATGGGCATTGTATAATTTTTATCACGTGTATTGCTATATTTTTGAAATATATGACATCCATATTTTTATGGGCATCTTTTTCTCAGCCACCTCGTTGGGCATTGTGCCTGTTGTGGCGTTGTATTTGTATTTGTAAGCATATTTTCAGCCATTTTTGACCCCCCTCCTCCCCCTTGTCAGCAAAACACTGACCCCCCCCCCGTCAGCAAAATTTTGTCAGCAGCTTGGAATATTTCATATCTTCAAAAAAAGGGGGTCGTTGATGACGTAAGCAATCTTCAAACCCCCCCTCCCCCCTTTTCATCAAAGTCAGCAAATCCGAAACCCCCCCCCCCTCGATGCTGAAGTAATACTTGAACGACCCCTAATGGCATAATAATCTCGTCTTGTATATGATAGAATCTGGAATTGAATTTGCCCAATGTATAGAATATATGAATCTCATTGATTTTCAGTAATCACTCTGGCATAAGATATAACTTGTCGTCCTCGACATTGGACAGGAAAGAATCAATATTTAAATTTGACTGTATTTGATTGTAGTCATAGATGGTTTACTGAACCAAGTTCTGTCGACGCAGGTCTGAATCTCGCCCGAAACAAATACGCATTTCCAGCAGCATAGCAGAATAAATGGGTAACGTATTAATAAATGGCATAACGTATTTTAGCTAGTGTAGGCCTTTAAGAATTTTTCATATCTTCATAATAAAGGTTGATTGATGCCGTAAACATCATCCAACCCCCCCCCCCTCCCTCTTGTCATCAAATCGGAAATCCCCCCATCGATGCTGACGTAATACTTGAATGACCCCTAATTGTATTCTCTATAAGTTATGATAATAATGTCTCGTAAAATACAGGTCATATGGTCACCCTTTGTTTTCAGGTTTCTGACCCGAGAGTGACTGAAGTACCGCATATCTGGCCCGCGGACTTAAAAACGTCGTGTACCCTTGATCTCTAAAGAAAGCTCAATAATTTCGTTTCAATTTTTTTCTAGTCGCGAGCTCAGCCAGTCACCATCATCAAAAGAAGAGCACCCTCACGGCGAATTTGACTAGCAAAGGGGTATTTTGGAAGGTTGTGATTGGAACACTTTTCCTCTATACCCCTTGGTTTGCACCTGATAAAGATCGGAAGAAAACCTATTTCTCATTGAGAAATATGTGACATTTGGAATAAGATTTAGAGAAAACGGTTAAAGACATCATCGTGTATAGTAGAGGTCTGCGACGGGACTGATGTCTTTGATAACATAATTATGTTTAGTATAGCCAAGAGATCTTCAACCTTTTTTCTAGTCGCGGGCACTGCTTGTACCCATCATCAAAAGAAGAGCACCTTTACAGCAAATTCGACATACGAATGCATGAAATCAGGATTGACTTCAATCTTTGAATGGAATTTGTACAGGGGAACGTTGACCAAGTGCTCGCGAGCACTAAATCGGGCACGCGCATCGAGCACTCCGGATACTTCAGGGAGCATCGTGGTGTGCGCGAGCAACGGGTTGAAGATGCCTGCATATTGTTTTCGAGGCGCAAATGCGAGCCGATCTCCCCATTGAAAAGTCTCGCCACAGAGAACAGCAACAGGCCTATACACAACGATACAATCATTCAATCATTACACTTCACTCATAGTTAGAAAAAAAAAACTGGTAAGGCAGATGGCAGCACACTACACATGACAAGCATAACACCGAAACAAACTTCACGTCAGGTTTCACTACACGTACACTCACATTCCAACATGTATCGATTCAAGGAAAAAGATATTTTCCGGTTATTGTGCTGAGTTGAACTTGGAAAGAAAAGTCATCACGTCTCCGCCGAGACTCGAACCTATCCGGAATATATCTGTTTCCTTGACATCTCGGGCTGAGAAAAAAGCCATCTATCTCTCTCTACACCGTCCCACCCGGGGGCCATTTCCTGAAGTTAAGAGAGGCTAATAACGCCTCTACTCGAGCGCCTCACGCCACAGTGCGTGAAATAAGGAAGGCAGGGTCATGTCTCCAGTGGTGTAGATGGGCCGCTGTGGTGGTCGAGTGGTTATAGTGACGGACTCGTGATGCGAGGATCCGGGTTCGAACCCCACAGTGGTGGTCGGCTGAAGTTGGTTTTCTGTGGTTCCCAACTTCAAGGCGCGAATGCGAGCCGATCTCCCCGTTAAAAAGTCTCGCCACAGAGAGCAACAGGCCTACAACGTTACAAATATTCAATCATTACACTTCACTCACAATTTAAAGTATAGATGGCAGCACTGAAATATCATACACAACACTAGCTACACACTCAGACTGTTAGGTGCACTCACTTTGTTCCAGACTCTGCCACAAAGCTGGGCTGGAAGATCTCGGCAACGGGATAAGTCCGGTGGCAAAGACCCTGGCGTTCATTCATTCAGTGGTGTAGATGGTAGCATGCTTGCCCGGTATGGTATGCAAGAGGGCCTGTGTTCGAGTCCCGGTGGGGACGTGATGTTTTTTCTTTCCAGGTTCAACTCAGCCGATATCCGGAAAATATCTGTTTCCTTGATATCTCGGGCTGAGAAAAAAAGCCATCTATGTACCAATTCATTAGAAGTTCCGCAAAAGAATATGGACGAGTTACACATATGGCTCAATAGTAGTAGTAGTGGTATAGGCCAGTGTCTTGCGGATTTCATAAGAAGCTGAAAGCGTCTGGTATGTATGGGGTACGTTGAACTTCTTATAAAGTGTAACATTTCTTTCATATCGCGAGGTCTCTATAGACATGGGATCGATATTATTACACGTTACCGCTCGTGCCTTCGCTGTTGAAAAGACAAAAATAAACGAAACAATATCCGCTTCTAATACAAAACCTTTTACTCTCTCGCTGGGAATGTTTCCTAAGAAATGGCGAAAGGGTCACAACCGAGTGTGTCGTGGAGAGAGAGAAGAACAAGATCAAAGGAAAAAACAGACTCAAGAATATAAAGAAGATTGACGGTTCGCCAAGAAAGACCCCTTTTCCCTTGAAATGCTTTCGGCTACCCGGAAAATGCATTAGGACTGTTTCGTTTTCTTTTACGGTCTCTTGACGACGTTTCTCCTCCAACCTGCTGCGATTTTTTTTTTTTTGGGGTTCCCATGTTTTTGTGCCTTTTTTCTCTTATTTCCGCGGGAATTGTAGAAAAATATCTATCGGAACTACACATGTGACCTCAACCTGTGTGCGGTCTCTGGAACTTGGGTAATTGGTGACAGGGGGAATTACGAACCACGAAAGTCTTGAAATATATACTCGTGTTTCAGTAAAGTTTCGAGAGATACTTTAAGTAAAGGAAACAAGAAGTTTCCTATTGCTTAAGGGAAACTGGCAGTAATGATATCGGATCGAGCACAATTAGTTTCTTTTAAGGAACGGGCATTTGATATCTTCCATGTCATGGACGGGTTATTTTGGCCGAGTTTAGTTGGATGAAGCTAACTCTTTCCTCTTTTAAAGACTTGCCATCAGAGTGATAAGTTGATGTAATGTCGAAAATATACTGATTTTATTATATACAGGGTGCCCTGTAAGCGCTAATGCGGCTTTTATCTCGTCTACCCTTTGTCATAGAGGGTAGAATCAACATGAATTTTGATTTAAAGAATGTTCAACAATTACTTCTGCACCAGTTTTGAAAGGGGAAAATACAATGTACAAATGTTTTTAACAGCTGGCTGATGCGAAGATATATTTTTTGGAAAGAGAGAAAATTCAACTACACCCGCGGGTAATCGAACCCATGTCCTTTCACTTTCCGGGTGAACGCCTTAGGTCAATAGACTACAGAGGCAACGAATATCGCAATCTATCCTTGGAGCTCGTGTGCACTAAACGGGACCGTATATGGATGGTCGGACAATTCTGTGGTGTTTGGTCAGAACGTGATAACTCCAAAATCAGTTTTGAGATAAAAACATTTTCTCTCTCTCTCATCGCCATTTAAAAATCAAAAATAAAGCGTACACACAAATACAAATGAAAATATCATACATCAGCATATTGTTTAGCCGTACGCACGTATTTGTGTATTTATCTCACTTCTAATTAGTTATTATTAGCAAGATTTAATTGTAGATCAAAAAGCCTTTTTTTGGCGATATCATGTTCTGACCAAACACCACAGAATTCAGGCCTTTGTACGGATAGCGGAGAGTGCGTCATCCTCGGATAAGTCGCCATCTGGTGGCATTGTCAGCTTTGGCCTGAATTGTGACGGACCGTCCATGTACGGTCCCGCTCAGTGCACACGAACTCCAAGGAAAGATTGAGAAATTCGTTGCCTCTGTAGTCTTATGCGTTCACCCGTAAAGTGAAAGGACGTGTATTCGATTCCCCGCAGGGGCAGTTGAATTTTCTCTCTTTCCAAAAAATGTATCTTCGCATCAGCCAGCTGTTAAAAACATTTGTGTGGATAGCGGAGATCTACATCTTCTAATTACAACATTAATTTGAAGTTTCAACACACAAGGACTGTACAAATGTATGGTTTCTTTATTTCTTTATGCATGCGGAGAAACATTACGTCATTTTTGTAACTGAAACTATGTTTTTCTCAAGTCAACGGTTGCAGAAATATCTGCTGTGCGAGAAGTTTGGGACAGCCTGTATAATGGATCCGACTACGTTGCAAACGTCATTATCTGGAAGAAAATATATCGATTTTTATTTTTTATGAAATCCCTATTTTTTGTGATTCCAAATCAGGCTTTGTTTTGTTTATATCAAGTTACGTCCACTTAGTGTTGCGTTTCGACATACGAGTAATACGTGGATAAAAACTTTAAGCGTGTTTTACGAAGAATTATATTTTTGAATTACAATATTTTATAGAGATGGAATGTGGAATGAAATTTCAAAAACAAATTTTCATGTACATTAACGTTTTTGGTAGTACGTAGCGTATTTAACTAGTAAGCATTTCATGTAATCCTTTAAATTTTGCTTCATAACCTGCAACATCAATAGCTAAATGTAAAGATAAAAAAATATAAAAAAATAATAATAAAATGCCAAAATATAAAAACAACATTTTTTGCAATCGCGTTCCGAATATCACGTGAATTTTGTTTAAAACTTAACATAAAAAAATAACTTTTCCATAGAAAACGTCATGGGTAGACAAAAAAATTTGTTACTCTTTTCACCATTTCCAGATATTTTCAATCCAAAAATGCTATTGAAGTCCATCACTCCAGTACCATTTCATGGAAAAAGTGCTCTCGAACGCAATCGGATACCTTAATGACTCCTTCTAAAATACGAGAATATCTAGTATTGTTATTTTGATGAAACATTCTAATAACCACGAAACAAATTAAATCAATTTCCAAAGAATAAAAAAAACAGTACACGGTGCAGCTTTTAATTACAGCTAATTAACAACGTCATCGTATCAAGAATTCAGACTACGATAAAAAATTTTTTTTTATCAATTTGCTTTGTCAGTTCTACAGAGAAAAATCTTACTGTTCTATTTACCAACTTTTTTTGGTGAAAGACTCGGATGTGACCCTGCCATTTTTCTCATAAAAATGGAGGGGCTTCCGATATGACTAGAGAGGGTTTTCCTTTTGTTCTGTTCAGTTTTGCCTCTAATAAAAGCCGTAATATGAGATACAAGAAAAAAAGGGAAACCAAATTGAAAGGGAAAAGATGAAAGAAAATCTTTTTAATGAATGTGTGGGAGAAAGAATAAAGAGAGAGATCAAAGAGAGAGAAAATTTCCGCCGGAGAATAAATAGCAAATGCTTCGAACGAATGGAGTATTTACACACACACACGAATGCGAATAATAAGTTTGTCCCGTTTATTTTGTTCTGTACCATTTTATGCACTCAGATAATGGGCTAATTAGACTAATTAGTTAATGGAACTGCAATATTACCCATTTATTTTGATTATGCTGCTGGGAATGCATATTTGTTTCAGCCGAGATTCAGACCTGCATCGACAGAACTTGGTTCAGTAAACATCTTTGACTACAATCAAATACAGTCAAATTTAAGTATTCATTCTTTGCTGTCCTACGACAAGTTATATCTTATTCCGGGGTGATTACTGAAAATCAATGAGATTGATACATTCATACATAATGAATGTAGTGAAATGAAATTGAATGAAATCAATGAGAGATGATATTCACATATTCATCGTACATATTGTATATTCTATACATTGGGCAAGTTCAATTCCAGACTCTATCATATACAAGACGAGATTATTGTGCGATTATCTACACAAGGACAATGATACAATTACGGGCTGATTAACCGTGGACGATGTAAAATTACGATTTTCATTACATATTTCTTATTGTATATATGTAGATGTGGAATAACGTTGTTATTTTCGCATGAATTATTAAATTTCTGGATACGCCAATGCTTTCCGGGAACGCTTCGATGTTTCTGTGAGATGGGAAGCGGGGTCGGGTGTGTGTCTGGTCCTACAATATTCAATGTTCTATGTCGAGGTGGACATGAAATTTCGGAAAAATGGTACTTCATTGCTATATAACGGCACCTTACGATTACAGTAAATCCCCTGTGAATTTGGCTTCTTAAGAGAACTAATGAAAAAAAAAACTGATAACTTTTTGTCGCACCAAGGTCATTTTCTGCACTCGAGGACTAATTAGACTCAGGGACCTACAATTTATTGCCGATTCAGAACGTCAGGCTTGTTTTTATACTCATCGATAGGTCTGTGCGCTAACACCTCGATGGGGGAACTCCCTGCGGTAGCAATTTCTGCTGCGGTCATGTCGCCGTTCCTGTTGTACCCCTGTGTCAGGAAAATTTTCTGACAAGGACGAACCGGGTATCAAACTCGCGACATCTCTAAACATCCTTTGGTATTTCAGGCGAGTATCTTATCGGCCTGAGACACCGCCCCCCCCCCCCCGCAAGATAACGAAAAAACGCAGGTGCTAGCAACCAGGGGCGCTTCCTGATTGCACACAAGGGGGCAGCACTATAAAGTGTGAACTGTACCAACCAAGTAAAACAAACCAAAAAAAAACCCCTGGACGTAACAAATAATTCAAAATGATCCCCTGTTTTCCTAGAAGCAGTTTTTTTGCGCCGCCGTACGACGTGAATCACCAAGCGGGATAATCTGTTCACTCCCCAATAGGAAAAACAGTATTTGAGTATAAGTATCCCCCAGAGGAATATTTACGAGTTACGTGTGCCAAGGGCGTATCGAGGGAGGGGGGGACTTGGGGGTCTGGTCCCCCCCCCCCGAAATGTGAGAAAATGACCGAAAAAGGGGGAAAAAGATGGCCAAATCCATTTTTCTGTCACTTTGGTCTCCCTCCCCCCGAACGAAATTTCTGGCTACGCCCCTGACGTGTGCTCTTTAGTAGTAAGTAGAAGGACTCAAAGTCAGTTAAAACGACCTCATTCCGGCTATAAGTTCAATATCCAGTGGCTCTGGCATGTTCGTAAAGAAAATATAGTGAAAATGCAACGACCTTCTTTTTTGTGTGTCTTTATTATTAACTCTGATATAACGACATGACATACTTTTCATGTCGTAAAAAATTCTCAGGACTTTCGCTTATCTCTAGAAATGCGTAGGATCTTTATAGTCATCCCTAGAACTGTGAACGAGGCGTGACCCCTAAAAATATGAAAGACACTCAGTTACCGTGAAAAATGTATGCGAGGATTACTTACGTAACACCAAAAATGTATGGCAGCTCTGCGTGCTAATAATTATGCATAGAAAGCTTACATATATCGGTTTAGACCTAAATATTGTGTCAAAATTTTAACATTGTGCGTTTACTCCTGCCTTTTCCCTCCATTTTTCGCTCCTGTATAATATGTCACGCGATCCCCAAGAATACGCGTACTACCGATTAGACGACACTGTTATAAGCAAACAAAGGCTGGAAGCGATTTCGGCAACGGGATACGCGGTTATATAAGAGCTGTTTCAAGACACGTCGGAGTCAGTACCAGCTGCAGCTCGTGATGCCATTGAAGTCGTTCATTTCCCTGATATACTGCAAAAAAAATGGACGACTGCCAGGTGAAATGGACGACTTCAGTGACGTCAAAGCTTCGCGTGGAGGCCTTCTGCTATAGAAGGTGTTGACAGAGTGCGGTGCGGCCACTTTCCTCCTTGTTAACTACGATAGTTTGCAATCGCTTTCCCGCCTATTTCACTTAATTCTTTACAAAAGTATCATTTCGATTATTGTCATAATACAAATACAACGCCACAACAGGCAAAATGCCCAACGAGGTGGCTGATAAAAAGATGCCCATAAAAATATGGATGTCATATGTTTCAAAAATACAGCAACCCCATTAAAAATGCAATTAACACAAATTATAAACAATATATACACATGATAAAATATCATACAATGCCCATAAAGAATACTTATGGTTGTCTTATTCTAAGAATGGATAGCTTCTCGATTTACCCCAACATGTTTATCGTATTTCTTTTTAAACGTGTCAATTGTGTTACAATTTACTACCTCCGGGGGTAAGTTATTCCATTTATTAACAACCCTATTAGAGAAAAATTCCCTGCGACACCATAACCTTGCATTGTCCCTCACCAATCGATACTGGTGTCCCCTTGTAAAAGCAGTTGATTGGCGGTGTACTAAAAGTTCATGGTCCATCCTATCCATCCCATTGAAAATTTTGAACACTTCGATCATATCTCCTTGACACCTGCGTTCATCCAATGTAAACGTATTCAAAAAATGAAGTCTCTCTTCATAACTCAAGCCCTGTGTGCCAATAAGGACACGCGTAGCTCTTCTCTGCACCCCTTCAATCAAGTCTATGTCCCTCTGTAGGTATGGTCTCCAAAACCTTACAGCATACTCCAGTCCAGGACGAACTAAACCTCGAAAAAGCGGAAGAATGACTTTAGGAGAACGCGAAGAGACCTTTTTGAAAATGAGACCAAGCATTCTATTCGCTTTTTTGACAACCGCTGAACAATGTTCAGAAAACTTAAGTCGCTCGTCAATGAGAATTCCCAAATCGGTGACTCTAGTTGCACCCGGGATAGTGACACCATTCAACTCGTAAGATAACCATGGGTTGTTCGAACCAAAATGAGCGACCATGCACTTATCTACGCTAAACGTCATGCCCCATTCATTTGCCCATGCTGCAATCTTGTTTAAGTTGGTCTGGAGCAACTCCCTATCGCTTTCATTCCCGATTACCCCCATTAGCTTCACATCATCTGCGAATTTGCTAGTAATTCCATCGATACCCTGATCGAGTTTGTCGATAAAAAGTGAAAAAAGTATGGGGCCAAGGACACTTCCCTGAGGAACTCCACTTGTGACGTCTGTCCAACCAGAGAATTCCCCGTTCACCATAACTCGTTGCGACCTATCTCTTAAACACGATTCTATCCAATTCAGCAAGTTGCCCCCTATTCCAATCTCGTGTAAACGCTTCAAGAGTTTGCCATGTTGGACCCGATCGAATGCCTTCTGGAAATCAAGGTAAACAACGTCGACATTTTTGCTCTTACCCAAAGCCTTAGTCACGTAATCATAGAAGCAAAGGAGGTTAGTTACACATGACTACCCCTTCCTGAACCCATGCTGATTATCCGACAATACATTATTCTCGTCTATCCACTTCACAAACTGCCTTTTGATGATAATTTCCAAAATTTTCGAGAGGGAGCTCGTCAAACTCACTGGACGATAATTAGACACCACTTCTCTACTACCCTTCTTAAATATCGGAACAACGTTAGCCAGTTTCCAATCTCTCGGGACGATACCCTCAGCAACACTACTCCTGAATATCTGTGCGACTGGCCCCAACAATTCATTAGCACCTTCCCTGAGAACCCTGGGATAGATATCATCTGGTCGTGGAGCTTTGCTTGCACATACATTTCTTAGAAGATTTCGGACCTCCACGTCTTCTACTTGAATAACGTTGAGGGTTTTATTACCCCATGCAACACCCGTATATCGAATATCATTATCTCCATTAAAAACCGACGCGAAAAAGTCATTGAAAGCACTACACATGCCTACATTGCTCTCTACCTTAGAGCCTCCTATCGAGAGGGGGCCAACTGTCCCCTTACATCCATTATTGACGTATCGAAAAAATGATTTTGGGTCAGAGCCAATGTTATCTGCCAACCTAGATTCAACTTCCTTTTTACTATCCCTTATCGCTTTCTTCAACAGTCTTCTTTTATCAGTAAACAATGATAGGTCACCACGTCCACTTTTATACTCTCTGAATGCTCTTTTCTTTTCAAGATAAAGGTTCCGCACGCTATCCGTGAACCATAGAGGGTGTGATGTACAAACACGCTTTTTTCGAACAAAGGGTATGACGTCGTGCAAAAAAAAGGACAGCTTCGTACTAAATTCTTCCCATTGACTTACCACCCCTACTGATTCCAACCGGTCTTTGAAAACTTCCGCTAACCTTCTTCTCAAAACATCAAAGTTAGTTCTCCGAAAACAAGGAACCAGTCTTTTGTTATCAACCTTACCCGAGGAAAAGTTACAGTGAAATCTGACGATACGATGATCACTGGAAGAAAACTCTTCCCCCACCGAAACATGTTCAACTAGATCCTCAGAACTAGTAAGAACTAAATCCAAAATAGCAGTACCCCTAGTGGCTTCTGATACATGCTGATACAAAAAATTTTCGAGCACCAACTTAAGAAAGTCTCTTTCATACTGATTTCCAGATGAAAGGTTCTCCCAATCAATACCCGGGTAATTGAAATCCCCTAGTATGAGAACCCTCTTTCGCTTACACATGTAGGAAATTTCATCATGCATTTTGGCAATGTAGTTTTGATCCCTATTCGGTGGATTGTAACAAACCCCAACAATAAGCTTATGACGTCTTTTGCTCTCAAGTTCAACCCATATGGTTTCAATATCACTTCTCTGCACGTTACACTCTCTAGCCTTCAAACAGGATTTCACGTATATCAACACTCCACCCCCTTTCCTATCAGATCTATTTCTCAAAAAAGTATCGTATCCTGAGATGTGTAAGAAAGATTCATCCCCATCCTTTGCCCAAGATTCTGTAATGGCTATAAGATCCAAGCCCTCCACAACTATCATAGTTTCTAAAAAATCCTTCTTATTACCCAAGCTCCTGGCATTTATTAACACACATCTTAATTTGCCCGGTGATTTAGTGTCAATCGAGAAGCCATCCAAGTCAGAGGTGGGTAATTTTCCGTCAATACTGTTGTGATTATCATTAACTAACCCGCATTCCCGACTACGTGGTCTGGGAGTAAAAAACCTGACCTAAGACTATCGTAAACCTCCCAGACCCCTCTCTTATTTAGATGGATCCCATCCGAACGAAGCCACCTATCGGTAAATGCGGGAAGCTCCAAGAACGTGACCCCAAGTGAGGAGCAAATGTCCTTCAGGCCTATATTGAATTGATGGATCCTACTCCTATATCCCCTACTACCCCTTGGCAGCGCTGGAATCACTGCCACATCTGAACCCCCCTCCCTAGCGGATAATAGTAAATCCCGGTATTCTGACAGAGACTCACTAATATTCGCTCCTACGATTTGTTCCCACCCACAGAATCACCCGCAAGGGCAACTTTCGGCGATGAAAAACGTCTCGAACGTTGCCAATCTTCCCCCCAGGAAGACAACAGCGCTCGAAACCCCGAAAATCCCTACACACTCGGTTCCCAAGTTCCCTAACCATAGAATCGCCGATGATTAAACCCCTATCACTATCCCCCTCTACCTCATCCACGATCACCCATTCGCCCTCTAAAATGTCGTTGTTCGTGGAGATTTCTTCTTCATCAACAGGTGGCTCGACGACCAGAGGCTCCGTTATAACCGGGCCCTCTAGCACCCTAACTTTTTCCCGTAAAGCTTCGACCTCGAGTTCCAGCCTTTTCCTAACCAAGCACCCTTTACAATTGAAACTATCAGCTACTATACCCCTAGACCAGGGAAACCTCCCGTCGCAAGCTCTACACAACACTAGTCGAGGTCGAGGCATACTAACACTATTGCTAAAGCTAGATAATAATAATAATACTTAAAAATAGGAAAATGAGAAACGTTAACTGGAAATTAAAATAATGTAAAATACATTACTATGCAAAATATACGTAAGAGATTATACGAAAAAATTACGTAAAGTAGAATGCTCAGCACTAAATCACGAAGAAAAAAATAAATATGTATATAAAGAATACAACACCCTCTAAAAAAAGTATTAAGCTACGAAGTACAATTTATACTTATTAGAATTAGCTAACTATCTCATCACACTTACACTACAACAATAGGCCCAAATGGAAGGAAAACAAAGTTATTGAGAGTACCCGGGAAAAAGTATACACTGTTTGCTAACACTAACGTCCAAAAACCTACGAACTTATATCAAAGAAGCGAGCGAACCTGGCGAAAGAACAACGAAAATGAAATGCGAACGAGAAAAATAAATTTAAGTCGATCGAAAATACACAACGAAAATTAAAAAAAAATGAGAGCAATATAATAAAAAAAACCACTTATCTCACAATCCAACGTGCGCTGAAAAAAAGAAAATCACCGCAGAATATGACTCAAAAATAAACAACACGCTAAGTAAAACTCACGAGAACGAAGAAAAACACAAAGAAAGACACAAAATGGCGCACTGGCGTGACGGTAATCCCCCGGCAACGGTTTCGGATAAAACTTCTTCTATTGGTCGGTGAGCGGAGCGCGATAATAGCACGTCCGTTCCCAACGACGGCGAAGACGAAAGTGAATAAGTATTTGTATATTTTTTATTGGCTTGCTTTGTTCAACCATTTGAACATGTAAAATAAGAAATTTCTCATTGAGGTAACATCCACTAAGAGCATTTTCCTCGGATCCATTTCAACTGAATCACGCACGTGAGTTATCGTTTATTGAGTTGATTGGAAGTCAACTCGTACAGAAAATTTCAATAATCTTTAGAACTTTCTGGAATTCTTGATTATATTTTTGTTTTAATTTGAATTAATGTAGCCTTTAATAGCATTGGACTTGGTTATTATCTATGCAACGGCAACATGCAAATATGGTATATAAAAAAATCCTAATTTTTAATATTTGAAGTTATTATTATAATTTTAAATGTGAATATCCAAAAGCATTATAACTCACCAACTATTTCTGAGATTTAATTCATCCGATTTGCCACGACTGCTGGTCATCTTCCGTTTCCGTGTCCGAACTTAAAAATGAACACTTCATCTCTTCCCTCTCTCTACCCTTCGTCTCATTTCTCGATTAACATTGTTTTATGAAATTTTCCATTGTCAATTCAACATAGATGCTTCTGGTATCTTAGCCAGACCATCCTACATCTCTCAAAGACACGACCATTTCCTTAAAATAAAACCTAATTTTGCTTCCACTGATTGCTTTAAATACAGCTTCTTTCCTCATACTATTGGTGAATGGAACAAACTCCCAAGCTCTATGGTCGAATCCCCCACTGTCATCCATGAAGCTACTATGAGCGAAAACAAGTCACGTGTATGCGCAAGACTACTGTAGCGGTATCCGCCTGAAGCAAAAACATTTCACTGTTTTGCTTTTTGATATCAGAACTTTTTCCTGTTGCAACAGCTTCTCGATATTGCTAATTTTATCAATGTTTATGAATTTATGATTATCAACAATTTTACGTTTGATCATACTTCTTTGCACATTCAACCTTACCATATCACCACTTTGCTGTTATTGTTTCAGATGACAAAAATCTCAGTGGAGAAAAACGACGGCGTGGTGGACATCCGCTGCCCGAGCAACAGCACCAGAGACATAGTGATAGATTACCACAAAGTCAAAATGAGAGACGGCTACATGGAGGAGGTTAGAGAGATGCTCATTTGGAACGAGGTCCCTCCGAATCAGCTGATCAAACAATCGCAAGACGGCAGAGTACTGTTCTCAGCCATTGATGTTCCCGGGACCTCGAAACCACAGGGACAAAAAAAACGAGAGAAGGCTGGGGAAAATGGGAGTTCGGAGCATGAAAACGAGGAGCCACCACAATCTGCAGAAGAAAGCGACGAGGCCGAGAAGCACCTTCTCGATCCCCACGGCGGCAATTCGAAGCCCAAGAAAGACGCCAACCCCACCAAGAAGCCAGACAAGAAGCGTGCAGGGCCTCCAGAGAGTGCTCGTCGCACAAACGGGGCGAACCAACCACGGATTTTCCTGGAAATTCCGGTATTCGATGAACGCTCCTATCGATTCGTGAGAGGAACGAATGACATCAGGTCTCTGATGTTATGGTCTCTCAAGCTGACCCTGTTGATCTTGGCGCTGATTTTGCTGAGTTTATTCTTCTGCGTTGTCTTCACGTTGGCGAACGAACGAGAAAAGAGAACCATCAAAATTGGATGTCATGATGTCGAAGATGCAGCTTTCGATTGGTGGGAGGCGACCGCGGCCTACGAGATCTTCGTGCCGTCTTTCCAAGACTCGGATGAAAACGGAATCGGAGATTTCAATGGTCTGGTCAAAAGGCTCGATTACCTGAAAGATCTTGGTGTACGCACTATCAGGCTGAACCCGATATTCCATTCCGAGCTGTTTCCCACGGGATACGGCAGGATCCTTGATTTCAAGAAAATCGACCCGAAAATTGGAACGATGGACGATTTCCGTGAAATGATCGATGAAGTTCATAACCAAGGAATGAGATTGGTCATGGATCTGGATCCGACAATGACCAGCTCCAAGCACCCTTGGGCTTTGGGATGGAAAGATGGAGACGAAAATTATAAGAATTTCTATATCAATGCAACCGAAGATGAAGTAAGTCACTTCGTTCACATAAGTACATTAATTTAACTTCTTATTACGGATATAGTACGTGTATACACTCGGTGGCCAAAACATTAGGAACATCCCTCATTCAAACTTCGACTCGTCCGTGCAGCACGTGCGCTAACGTAATAAACCGGATTTGCTGATAAAAAGCTTTCTCCTGGTCAGACGCGCCGGTTAACGTTGCGATTTGCCTGTTCAAGGTGAAACAAGAGATCTGAGTGATTTTGAACGCGGCATGATTGTTGGGGTGGGGCAGGACGGGCGGCTTCAGTATCTCCGAAGCCGCTAACCTTCTTGACGTTTCTAGTACAACACTATATCATCACGAACCATATCCGTACGCTCTACGAGACGAATCATAAAACGAATTGTTTTAATAGCCGGCGACCAATAAGAGTCCCTTTGATTTCGTTGCAAAACCGAAGAAAACGACTTTTGTGACGTGGAGAATACCGAAATTGGACACTTGATGAATGGAAGAAGGTTGTCTGGTCTGACGAATAAAGATTTCTTCTCCATGACGTTGATGGCAGGATGCGTGTGTGGCGCAAGCAGCACAAAACCATGGATCCAGCATGCCACATGACAACTGGTCAAGCGAGTGGCAGCGGAATCACGATCTGGGGAGCGTTTTCCTGGTATACTCTTGGTCCCTTATTTCCATTCGGAAAATCCGTCGATGACAGCGACTACCTCCACATCATTGCTGACCGCGTGCACCCGTTTATGGCCATAATGTTTCTTGATGATGATGATGATGATGGCTATTTCCAGCAGGACAATTTATACGGGGCTGGAATTACCTCAGATAAGTTTGAGGAACATGATTCACACTAGCCCCCTCAGTCACCCGATCTCAACTCAATTGAGCATTTGTGGGACGAGGTTGAAAAGTCTGCTAAAAAGCACTAAAACACCACCTTCTAATCTGAGGGAATTAAGAGCTGCCACTTCGGTAGTACGGGCTAATATTCCTCCTCAACGGTTTCAGCAACTTTTAGAGTCCACGCCTAGAAGAATATCTGCTGTCATCAAATCCAGAGGAGGTTCCACACGATATTTGTCGTGAGTAGCGGGGTGTTCCAAATTTTTTGGCCGCTGGGTGTATAGCTCTCATATCTTTCGAGAAAGTTATTTATACCAGTTTTCTCCGAAAGCTGGTCCACGGACTCGGTCCGTGGGGATTTTCTGCCAGTCTGCAAAATATTTCCACCAATTCATGCAGCTATTACATAATTTTGGTAATGGTATATACAAATATATATACAGGATGTTCTGCTAATGAACCGACAAAGTCAGTGGGTTGTTAGTAGACATCAAGAGGAACAAAAATTGCAATGGAAAACGGTGTTGCAAACCATGTTGAGATTGTGAAAATTTTTTGTGACTCTTTTGGTCACTTTCATGTTTACACATTGGTTTGGTCACTCACATGCTCACACACTGTTTCGGTCACTCACATGCTCACACACTGTTTCGGTCACTCACATGCTCACACACTGTTTCGGTCACTCACATTCTTGCACACTGTTTTGGACTAGCCCCTGCTCACACATGCTCCAGGTCACTCTTTTGGCCATTCACATGCTTTCACACTCTCTAGGCCTTTTTTTTTGTCATTCTTGCACAAGCTCTAGGTCACTCGTCACCTGGTCCTTCTCTCTCTGTATGTCACTCGTCACCTGGTCCTTCTCTCTCTCTGTATGTCACTCGTCACCTGGTCCTTCTCTCTCTCTCTGTATGTCACTCGTCATTCATATGCTTGCTGACGCTCTAAAGGCCAATACATACTACTCTGACTCAACGTGGTCCCACGTCCCGATTTTGGTCAATCACTGATCCAGTCCCTTACCGTCTGGGCAATGGTGGATATATCGAGGTTTATACAAATTTCGTCGCCCTTCTATCATTCTACTAATTTTCTTGGCCACTCATTCTTCAAATTTTCTTCCCCTCTGAGCTTATCGCCCACTGAGGCCCCCCCCCCCCTACATACACCTCACTGCCTGTCGGTGTATTTTGATATGTATTATGTTTTAACTGAATCACATCAACGGAATTATCGGCAATCCCTGACATAGGCGGGGACAGAGTGGGAAGTTAAAGGGAACAAATTTCCACCCCTACCCCGTTCAGTGGAAAGTTATATTATTGGAATTAGGTAGACGTTAGAGAGCAGAGGTAGACATTGACCCTCATTCACTATACACAACCTTGAGGATTCGCCCCCACCCTCGTTCGAGGAGCCTATAACCGTTTATGGTCCCTTGTTTGTTTTATACGGTGTCGCAGACCTCTGCTCGAGGCTCTCTGTAGTGAGGACGTTACTTTTTTCTGACTCTGTACATTCATGGTGCAAAAGACATGAAAAAGAACAAAATAGCGTTGATCCACGGTCCTCCAGACCGAAGCCTTGTCATCCCCCCCCCTCCCCGTCGGAGACATGGATGTATGAGAGAAGAAAGGATTGACTATTTCTTTCCTGAAAAGATGTTTCTCACGTTCATGAAACTTGTTACCTCGTCACCATGAAACGATGGCCACCTCATCTATAGGAGCTTTTCCCGCACTTTAGGTATCATTCGTGTTGCACTGTAGTGAATTAAAAGTGTGAAAAAAGAATCGAAAAGAAAAATAAGGAAAAGGATTAATAGGATTCACATCTGGGACCCCGAGATGTGGCCCTGTCAGAATCCTTACATTTGGGAGAGGGGGAGGGGGCGTTGGTGGCTTTCTCAACGAGATACGGAAAAATTCGCCTTCGATGTTTCGCCCTGACGTTTCACCCTTGGATGTTTCTTCCCCAAGGCGTTTCGTTCTTAGGTCATTTCGCCCCCGGAGATTTTTCCTTTGACTTGCTAACGACGAGACCAAGTGATTGGGTAAGTGACCTTATGAGTGACCGTATCAGTGACTGACAATCACCCACTCATTCGGTCATTTATACTGTCAGTTACCCACTCACTTGGTCACTCTTCCACTTCGTCACTCATGCTATCACTCACCAACTCATTTGGTTGCTCACACTGTCACTCACTTGGCCACTCATACGGCCATCCAACCTCTTGGGCCCGTCGGGGATTAAGTTTCCTTGAATCATCCCCAACATTCTCGGCTTTGCTTATTGAAATCAATGATGTAAAACATCTTTTACCGATTGAATATTTTTCTTCCTTGTGTTTTTTCAGCGAACTTCACTGGCGAAAGTAAACGAACGTATCTCTGACTCACCGGACACCTACCACAAACTGGTCGTCGACGGGAACCTCAACTTAGACCTCTCAGAGGAGAAAGTCAGATCAGAAATTGCATCGGCCATGGATTTTTGGCTGGAGGAGAAAGTCGACGGCTTCAACATGATGCACTTGGGAAGCATCCTATACAAGGATGTCGAGGATCTAAAGAAGTTCCTATGCCTCTGTCGGAGCACCTTGGAGAAACACACCGTCAACGACACCAAAAAGATCATGATAGGAACTTTCGAGACAGCCGTAGCCGTAGAGGAGGTCTTGAAGCCGTTTGGTACCATCGACACGGTTTTCGATGTCGTCGACATATACGTCAACTTCTCAGCTCGCAGGACTCTCGAGATGTCTGATCAAGTGTGGAGAATCCAGAAGTGGGTGTCGACTCTGAGAAAGCAACCCTGGATGTATTGGAACTTTGGGTACTTGGAATCCGACAGATTGATACATAAAGTTCAACTTCGCGAGTACTACCTGAATTGCTTCTTTATCTTGAGCATTCTCCCTGGATCCATGAACATCTTTTACGGCGATGAGATAGGACTGGAATCGTCCAAAACATTTTTCAACAGAACAGTGAGTAAACTATAAAAACAGTATGATACAGGGTGATTCATAAACAAGTATACAGTTTCTAGATACAACAACTACTTACACTACCACATGCACTTCGTACACATTCCTAGTTTTCAGATACTGTAAAGTAGCAATAGTTGAAGGCACGGATGCCATCTGTTTGATAGATGTACTCATAAAATTTGTGTCATGACTAAGGGAAGTGACGTAGGCAATAGCGTGAGTGTCACGTGAACCAGGGTGGTAACTTGGAGAACTATGTTTGGTCATCCGGGACAAGAACGTATTTTGGAGTGGCCTGTATTGTTGAAGATGCAGTTTAAGGGTGAAATTTGATCGAGTGAGTGAATGAAAATGTACTCTCACTCTCTCTCTCTCTTACTCACTAATTAGGTCACTGACTCTGTTACTCCCTGACCAGGTCGCTCATTCTATCACTTACTCACCAGGTTTCTCACGCTGTCACTCACTCAGTTACTGACTAGGTCGCTCACTCAGTTACTAACTCACTAGGTCACTCACTCTGCCACACACACTCAATCACTAGATTACTTAATCTACCCACCATCTATAGCGGAAGGTCCCTCGTGCTAAGCTGGTGATGTCACTGATGTCATAAACCCTTGTCATCAAATGATGTCATACTATTTATAGCAGAAGGCCTCCGCGCGAAGCTCGTGACGTCACTGAAGAAGGTCATTTCACCTATGGCCATTGGATATACTATAAAAAAAAGAATAAAGACTGCGCATGCGTCGGCCTGCTATATCCAACAGCTATAGGCGAAATGACCTTCTTCAGTGACGTCACGAGCTTCGCGCGGAGGCCTTCTGCTATAAATAGTGTTGGTCTACCACTGGGTCTCTCTCACTATGACACTCGTTCACTCACTAGGCCACTTACTCTAATCTCTACTCACCAACACTTAACACCACTCCGCCATTCACTCATCAACTATTGTATCACTTATTGGCTCACTGACTCGTGTCGAACGGTCGTCGGTGAATTGTTAGTCGGTGAATTCTCCGTCGATGAATTGTTGGTCGGTGAATTTTCCGTGAATTCGTTTTACAGCATCAAGAAGCTACACTTTTTTATGAATCATCTTGTTTCGTATGATATGACATTTCAATTATTATTGCGATTATTAGAGCCCGGATTATATGCATATGCATTTGCATATTTTTTAGCATAAATGCATATAAATGCATAAAATCAAAGAATTTTCAGTATAAGTGCATATTTTGCAAGGGTTTATTTAAGCCAACTCAATTTATTTTTAAGTGCACATTTTGGTATTTTAAGTGCATATTTTTGCATTTTTAAGTGCACATTTTGGTATTTTAAGTGCATAATTTTGCATATTTTTGCATTTTTAAGTGCATATTTTTGCATTTTTAAGTGCTATAATCCGGGCGCTAGTAATTATTGTTCCTTAAATTCACTTCCCGAATTGCTTTGATCACCACTTGAATCACTATTCTTCTTGTTCTTTTTGAATTTGACAGCATTATGAGGTAGAACAGCTGATGCCCATGACATGGTACAACACCCCGACGGGAGACTTCATCCGTAGCGTGTACACGAGCCCCTGGGTACCGGTGATGGTGAAACCATACAGTGGCATACTCGAGAACAAGAGGCAGATCGACGTTCTCAAACAGCTGATCAAGTTCAAGAGCAAGTCCTACCAGCGCATTTTCTACAAGGGTCTGTCCGCTCACGCCTGCAACGGATCCGATCCCATCCAAGAACCCAATTACAGATGGATCCACGATGCCGAGAAGTCCCTGGTAACCATCGAAGTCTCTTACGGTTCCCAGCACAAGTTCTACGTTTTTTGCAACTTCGGAGGCAGGAGTATCCATCTCGGCCCTGTGTGCGACAACGAGAGGCACATCTTCACCAGCGCCGACATAGGCCAGTTGCAGGTTCTGGTCGCGTCCAATGAGAGCGTGGAGATGGACCTGTATATCAAGGAGATCGTTATAGGTCCAGGGGAAGCCGTCCTCTGCAAGTTTATGAACTAAAATGGAAACCTGATCAGGTCTCGAATTCTGTGAATCATCTTTTCTGGGATATTGTCTGAGAGAACGTGCCTCCATTGCTATCAAAAAAACAATAGTACAGTCGAATCCCGTTTTAACGAATACCGTTATAGCGAAAATCTCGTTTTAACGAACACTTTTCTAATCCCCCCCCCCCAGATAAGTTTACACAGGAACGATGCTGTGTAACCTGGAGTTTCTTTATAACGAAATTTCGTTATAACGAAGTGATTCCTCCGGTCTCTTGGAGTTCGTAATAACGGGATTCGACTGTACATAGTTTCTCAAAAACTTTTTGTTCCATCGCCACCCCCTTCATCGGAAATTTCTTTTATCTCATCGTCCCCGACTCATGTTATCCTATAGGATCTTATGGGGCAGGAGGGGGCCGCTGCCCCCTTGGCTTTTGAAAATACACTAAAAATGGTATATATACATGCAAATATATATATATACATACATTGAGTACATGTGCTTTGCCCCCCCCCCCCGGAAAAAGTTGAAATGACGGCCCTGGCTATACTCGTAGCTTCTATCGTCCCCCAGGACCATTCCATCGCCCACCGGGGAAGGGGGGCGATGTTGCCCGCTTTGGGAAAGAATGCAATAGTGTATATACAGAGTGCATAGGTAACAAGGCGCATGGCATTTTACTGGCGAACCGTTCATCCTAGAAGCATACTTCCAGTTAGAGAAAACAGCGCCCGAGTTCCATGGTAGTAAGATGCTCGTCTACACCAACGTGAAGGTTGCTGTCACGGTCCCAAGTTCAAGCCTCCCCAGGGAGGCTATGGATAAGATATTTTCCCTAACGAGCTTTAATGGCAGTAAATTGTAATAAAGCCGAACCCCGTTTTAACGAATACCGTTATAGCGAAAATCTCGTTTTAACGAGCACTTTTCTAGATAAGTTTTATCTCACTCCCCAGATAAGTTTACACAGGAACAATGCTGTGTAACCTGGTAAATTCTTATTAACGAAATTTCGTTGTAACGAAGTGATTCCTCCGGTCTCTTGGAGTTCGTTATAATGGGATTCGACTGTATAATCGATATGGCCAGAGCCGATGTTTGGTGAAGTAGTAGTTAGAAAAAGCATCCAAATGACTAGTAGTGCTCAGATAAATCATTCATGTTTCAAGGGGTTGTATAGTTGTTACAATACAGTTGAATCCCGTTATAACGAACCCCAAGAGACCGGAGGAATCACTTCGTTATAACAAAATTTCGTTATAAAGAACTTCGTTACACAGCATTGTTCCCATGCAAACTTATCTGGGGGATCGGAAAAGTGTTCGCTAAAACGAGATTTTCGCTATAACGGTATTCGTTAAAACAAGATTCGAGTGTATAAAAATTAACTTTTCACACGGACACACCCTGTCCTTAAGAACCCAATTAGAAAGGTGTTCATTCAAAACATTCCATGGAAGGAATAGCATTAAATGCGGGTAAACCGTTTCACCCACAATGCATACAGTCGAATCCCGTTTTAACGAATACCGTTATAGCAAAAATCTCGTTTTAACGAACACTTTTCCAATTCCCTAGCTAAAATTACATAGGAACAATGAAAAAAGCTAGAATTCCTTTGAAACGAAATTTCGTTTCAACAAAGTGATTTCTCTGATTTCTCTGGTCTCTTGGAGTTCGTTATAACGGGATTCGACTGAGTATATATCGCTGTTTTTTCGCCAACTTTCCTCCGTTTTTCGAATTGAACATCTCAGTGAATTATTGCACTAAGAAACGTGGAATTTCTTTTCTGTTGGCATCAGGAGAAATAGGACAACAACTTCCTTAATGGGTTTTTGAGCACAGGGTGTGTCCATATGAATAGTTAATTTCTATATTTTAACAACTATACAACCCCTTGCAATATGAATGACATATCTGAGTACTACCAGTTATTTGTGGATGCTTTTTATAACTACTACTACTTCACCAAACACCAACTCTGGCCATATCGCTTATATGTATCGCAATTTACTGCCATTAATGAGATGGATTGGAAATGAAGGCGCTGTCTATCGGCATTCAGCTCAAGTTCGTTAGGGAAAGTATCTTATCCACAGCCTCCCTGGGGTTTGAACCTGGGACCGTGACAGCAACCTTCACCACGGGGGTAGACGAGCATCTTACCAACAACTCTAACTGGAAGAATGCATCTAGGATCAACGGTTCGCCAATAAATTGCCATGTGCCCTGTAACCTATGTACCCTGTATACATGTTACTGCCAAAGCCCGAAATTGGCCAATTCGAAAAGTGGCTGCTCTCGTCGCGAATTTTACAAATTTGTTAAATATTGATTCGCAGGGGCGAAGTGGTCAGTGATCCCTGGCTAAACTCCGATAACAAAAGACATGATTCGGGATCATCGTCGAGTTGGCGTATTTTTTTTCGCGATAATTATATCCACGTTAGTTATGGCAACTCATCAAACCGCAGTTGCGATGCAATCATTTCCCCCAAAATTTGGCAGCAAAAACTATGTATGTTTATATAATTATTTTTATAGTTTTTCTGTCAAAATTGTACTTTTTTTTGTCTCGTCACGTGCAGCTAATCCAATGCTATATATAGACACCTATCAAACGTAGGCGATGAAAGAAATGGATTTGGCTCCTACCGGGCCATCTTACATCAGCGCATCCATCTCTGTGCAAGGGATCTCCGGCCATTTCGCGAAATGCCCGGCAAAAGACCGAATAATTTCTGCAATTTGGACTTTAACCAAAACTCTTGGCCAATTCGTGAAGTTTGGATCGTGACCCATAGCTGCAGAGTCCTTGCTGTAAACAGATTCTTATGACCGATCTCGGGAGCCCCTACGAATCAAGTTTGGTTCGTGACCCATAGCTGCAGAGTCCTTGCTGTAAACAGATTCTTATGACCGATCTCGGGAGCCCCTACGCATCAAGTTTGGTTCGTGACTCAATAATCCCTGCTGTAAACAGATTCGTATGACTGATCTCGGAAGTCCCGCGAATCAAGTTTGGTTCGTGACCCATAGCTCAAGAATTCCTGCTGTAAACAGATTCGTATGACCGATCTCGGAATCCCCTACGAATCAAGTTTGGTTCGTGACCCATAGCTTCAGAATCCCTGCTGTAAACAGATTCGTATGACCGATCTCGGAAGCCCCTACGAATCAAGTTTGGTTCGTGACCCATACCTCAAGAATCCCTGCTGTAAACAGATTCGTATGACCGATCTCGGAAGTCCCTGCAAATCAAATTTGATACGTGACTTGTAGCTCAAGATTTTTTTTCCTTCTCCTCGCCCCCCCCCCCTCCACAACTCAACCCAACCCATCCTACAGAATCCTATATTAATCCCTAAGCTTCTACCAACCGCAACCCCCGGACTTTTTCATCGCCCACCAGGGAGTGATATTGCCGACTTTGGCAAACCCGGATTTAGGTGATATTTTTGTAAGGAACTATTCCAAACTGGTGGTAGGATAGAACTTTCGATAACATTTTTTGATACGCAAGTTTATTTACAGATTGACGTCAATGTGGGGCAGTTCTTTAATGACTTTTTCACAGCAACAGGCGATTCACAGGTCCGAGTATTTTAGTTTTTATTTAAAATTTAGTTATTTTTTGGTCCTAGGTTAAGACTTTTTTTTATTTATTTTTCAGAAGAACGTGTACTTTTATAAAATCTGAACAGAACCAATTTTTTAGGAAAGCAGTAAAGATACATGGAAGCAAATGCGAAACGCCGGATAGGAAAAAGAAATATTTGGCATAAAAAGCTTTGTACGATATTATTGAGTTATTGCAAACCAGGGGGTGCAGAACCTGCGGCACACCAAGGAGTTCCATCTGGCCCCTCGAAAGGTGTTTCGGTAGAAAAACATCAATACACACAACACGACAAAATACCTACGCTGACCATATATCCTTCATGAAATACCGGAAACGTTTATACGAGATATCACCTATTATCTCAAAAAAAAAAAAAAAAATAATAATAATTGACAATTGCAAGTAAAGTCGTCAGTTATGGGAAAAAAATTTTCAAATACAAATAAAGTTGACAATTATTACGACAAAATTATCTGAGGCAAGTAAAGTTGCTAATTACAAGTAAAAAAGTAGAATAGTCAAAGGCAAGGAAAGTTGCCAAGTACAGCCAAAAAAATTGTCAAAGACAATTAAAGTTTCCCTCATCACTAAAATTGCTGAAAAATTGCCATTGTCTGGAAGTAGAGCACTACGCAAGTCACAACGGGTAACATTCGAAAAATATGTAAGTTAGCTATTTTAGAAATATATGGCATCCATATTTGTTATATATATATATATGCAAATAGGAATTATAAAAAAGCAGGGGAAAATACATAAATGGAACAAGAGGAGGGATCGTTCTCAAGGGGGAACCCCCCACCACATTGTCCCAAACAGCAAAACTGTTTCTGATGATAGTAAGCCAAAAATAGGCATCAAATTGCCATCCGTTGCTGTTGGGACAATGTCGGGGGTTTCCCCTTCAGAACGACTCCTCCTCATTGTTCCATTCATTTACTTTCCTCTTTCTTTATTCTAATTTCTATTTGTATAATTTTCAGTTATGTGTATACAGCTGCCTTGGGCGCTATACTTTGGCTTTGAAATTTTTATTTTGATTAACATTATTTTGAATCTTCAATTTAGTATTTCTTTCAGAATAATGTATATTATATTATATATTTAATATATATATTAATATACCAAAACACAAGCATATGTACAGACACAAACATATACATAGGTACAAACATATAAACGCATAAACTTAAAAAGCATGCACTTTGTGACCTCAAGAGACTTGAAGGTCCTTTCCAGCAGGTTTACAAGGTTAGAATTTAGAATATGTTTTTTGTTATATAATACAGTTATATAATTTATACGACTATAATCGATTGCGATGGAGTATAATTATCATAATATAACTTATAAATCATGAAAATAATTTGTCTTTATTTCATAAGTTCAAGTAAGCCTTGTTGAAAATAAGGGAAAAAAGCGATACATTTTATAAGAAAGTTGGGACAGCCAAATTACAGGAATATCCCGTTAAACACTGTTCATATGGCCGCTACTTGTAACAAGTTTCTGGCCCGCGAGCGGCGGAAAAGCCGCATATTTGTTCTGCGGACTAAACAGATTTTGCACTCCCTTGGTATAAACGCTCGTTTGCGTCGTATCGATTAAGCGTGAGCCTAACTTCAGAGACATTATGGCAAATGTGATGAATTCGAGAATCCGGTCAGTGATTTGATGGTTATGGTCCTGCTGGAGTCATTCTGTCGTCTCGTACTTGCTTCCATCCGCGATATCTATCCAATTATATTTCTCTGATATCAACACACAAATGCATATTTTGTTACTTCATAATTCAAACGTGCAGATAATATTTCATTGGAAATTGACATTTTTTTAAACCGTCTTTGCGATGGATGTAAAATGAGTGAGAACAATGTAATTTGTAACACGTGACCACACGCACAGAAAGAACACACACACACACACACATCTGACAAGAATCCGTATTAAAAAGGGTAAATTATATTGAAGGGTTTTTAAAATGTACATCACGTGTCCATCCACATTCTGGTCGATGTTATCACGAGAATAAATCCGTGGGATTTTTTTTCCAGGATTTTGGTAACACAGAGATTTGTAGAATTTTAACGATTGTTTAGAAGAGAGAGAGCAAAAAAAAAAAACAATATGTGTATTGATTTTTCTCTGGAAGTAGTTCTAATTGAAATCATATCGGAGTCTTAAAGATTTTAAGATTAACTTTTGCACATTTATAACAAGAATTTTAAGGAAAAGCTCTGATTTGTTTAGAGTTTGTGGAGTTTTATCTTCACACACATTCTCGTACAATCAATGCAGATAAGATGCTCTTGTTAAGATAGATCGATTTGATATGCAGGGTGATTCAGACCCCATGGACAAAAGTTTTGAGGAGTGATAGAACGCATCTAAATAAGTAATTTTGTTTATACAATGTGTGGTTATAACGGAAGCCGTGAACCGTTAGGATATTGTCATTGAACGCAATATCCTGGTTTTCGAAAACGATGGCTGGTTTCCACAAATGATGTCAAGTTTCAAAAATGAGAAAAAGGCGAACGTGCATTTGATGTATAGTGTCGCGGACAGAAATTCTCTGGGAGTCCAAATACTGTACAGGGAGCGTTTCCCGACAAGACGCGTGCCAGATCGAAAAACCTTTGGGCTATTTTTCCGGTGTCTGTGCGAAGCGCGGCTTCTTGTGGCGTTCTCACTCTCCTGGTGTTGCGCCCTGTATCTGGCATTCTGCTGATAAGGGAGCCCATTTCACACAGACACAGGTGATATCACTCAAAAGCTCTACGATCAGTCAGTCATGCGTCTTGCAGGACAACCCTTCTGGTGCAGCTTCCAGAGCATTCTAGTCCAAAGCACCAAACGTGAGAAAAAATGAATGTCCAACTTTTCCTAATTTGTGACACCAGGCATCATTTTCGCAATTCACGAAACAAACGGCGATAACAGATTGACTGAGTGGACAGCATTTTTTTAAGAAAATGCCGGGCCTATTGACTCCTTCAGTCCCTCCGAAAGAAGAAACGATGATAAGTGGCGGAACCATCACTATATATGTTCTATAACATATAACAGGGGTGGATCTAAAGGGGGGTTATCACCCCCCGGAAATGACTTATTTAGATCTGCTTTTTGATCTTTTAGTTTCGTCGATATGTCCTGAATTACCCTGTAGAAACGCATATAACTGAACTCAGTAAAAAATTCTGCGGACTTTATCATTGACTTAATTAGTCTACCGTACGAAACACGAATGATCTTCAGAGCTTTGCAATGTTGAATGGGGACCAAGCATTCTGCTGGTTTTAGGGTACAATATCCGGTACATAAGATACATTTCTACATATTAAAAATATTTTGTCAGATGTCCTTCTATATACAGTTGTACAACTTTTATTTCCAAAAACGTTTGTCAAATTTGTCTTAAGTAAAAGAGCACCTGGATTTAATTCGTAAGTAGGAGGATCCCACTATATCAAAGATGAATTGAAAAACTAATTTATGGTGTTAAGACACAACATCCATCATTTATCACTCTGAAACATTCCGATGGAAAAACACTTCATCACAATACAAAATGTTTGATTCTGACATTCACGTAGGAGGAAGTGTTGATCGAGTCGAGAGAGGCAGCAAATGAAAATCAACCCCAGTATGGAGAAGAAGATAGATTCTCTTTCTTGTATATAAAAGCAGACACTCAGGGTGAGTGTCCGTCAAACATCTGTTATTAGTGCGAGAGGTATCACACTAAAATTGATCATAAATCAATTTTCCTGTATTATTATTGCATTGCAGACAAATTTCGCGGCTTATTGTTCAGTGATTCGTGTTCGTTCCATGACATGATGGTTGAAATTCTATGAATCATAATATATGTTTAAATTAAAATCATTAAAAACGATCAATTGTTACCACGTTAAGCGTCTACTGACTATGAAGCGAACAAGCCACATGAATTCTATAAGGATCGAAGAATATCTGGTCGAATGGATTTATTCAGATGGATGAAAAGGTAAATCTAATGCATTGGCATAAACAAAGAAAGCAATCTACTGTACAAGGAACCAAGAATGCACTTGTGTTCGTTAGAAGAACCCACCGTAAGACGGTAGACACTCATCTAATAGATATAAGTAGTAATGTTCTAGAGAGAACATCAACATCATTTGGAAAGTCCCTAGGATATACATATTATTGCAAGAATTCCTCAGAAAACCTTGATCAGTATAATATGGATATTGCCTGTATTCCCTACCAAATATTCTTGGAAATATGAATATATATATTCCTTGTATTTCCTAGAATATGGATATTGTTTCGAAGGTTTACAAGAAATGGATATCATTTGAAGGACTGCTTAGAACAGGGATGTCCAACCACGGCTACCTGCGGCACTAAAAGAGCTTTGAAACTCAAATACTGCTTCAGTTAGATTTCGAAAATATTTTGACACCAAAAAAGGAAAAGAAAGAGCTTTAATAATTTTGTCTTTAAAATGATCCCATCAGCTATAATTTGCATTTCGTGGGAGGTCTGAAACAATTCTTTCTTCCCTTTTATAATGCAGCCAAAAATGAATTTTATTTCTTCTAATGTGGCTGAAATCCGAATTTCGATTTTTCCGGTGCGGCTAAAAACAGTTTTTCCCTCTTTTCCAATGTGATCAGTTTTCTTTTTTTTAATGAAGCCGAAAATGTTTCTTCCTTCTTCCAGTTTAGCCAATATCGGAATGTTTGACCAAAAACGAGTTCTTCCTTCTTCCATTTTGGTCAAAAACGAGTTTTTCCTTCTTTCAGTTTGGTCAAAAACGAGTTTTGCCTCTTCCAAAACGGCTGAAAACAGATTTTGCTTTTCCCAGTGCCAAAAGCAGTTTTTCCTTCTTCCAATGTAGCCAGCTTTTTCTCTTCCTTTTTTTCCGAAAGAAGTAAAAAAAATGTTTCTTCCTTCTTCCAAAGTGGCCAAAAACGAGTTTTCATTCTTCCAGAATGGCTAAAAACGAGTTTTCCTTCATTCAGTTTGACAAAAAAAATAGTTTCCCTTCTTCCAATTCAGCCAAAAACGAGTTTTTCTCTTCCAATGCGGCCAAAAACGAGTCTTTTTCAAAATGAGGCCGAAAATGGTTCTTCCGGTGCGGCTAAAAGCGAGCTTTCATTCTTCCAATGTGGCCAAAAACAGGTGTTCCTCCTTACAATGCGGCCTAGAACGGTTTTTTCTAGTTTCCAATGTAGCCCAGAACAAGTTTACCTCTCCCAATATAAAGGCAAAAATATATTTTCTTTCTTCTCACGCGGCCGAAAACAGTTCTCCTTTCTTTCAATGCAGCTCAGAACGGCTTTTTCTTCTCTCAATACTACCAAAAAATGTTCTTACTTCAATGCAGCCCCAAACGGGGTTTTCCTTCTTCCAATGCGGTGGCCAAAGCAGGTTTCAATTCTTCCAATGTGTCCCGGAAAACCTAAAAGGCTGGACACCCCTGAACATGAGAGATCCCCTAAAGCATCGATTATATAACAAGGGTTCCGGAAAGTTGAGGAAAAACGTTCGTTTACATATTCAATGATATGGAATTATCGGATCTTGCTTGAAAGGCATGACATCGGAAAGTTTTCCACTAAGTCTTTTTTGGCTTCTCGTCATCGAAAGCATCAAAAAGACCACATTCAAAAATAAATTCACACAGTTCCGCCAGAAGTCGTATTCCAACACTGAAGTTATTTCTGAGGTACAAAATCCCCGTTTATAATTTCCGTTATCTTCATTCGATTATTTAATTTTGAATGAACTTTCTTCATGTAATGGTAGCAGAGGGTGGATAAATGTTTCAAAAGATGGCAGAAGCGTCTGATCTATGGCAAAACGCAAATGTTGTATCAATTCGTGAAGCCAAAATATTGTCCTTGTTCGCTGTTGAATTCACTCAAGATTATCTAATATCTAAATGTATGTGTAAGTGTGAACATGTGCTAACCCTTGAAATGCATATTTTGCAATTCAAATAAAACCTCGTGTACTGGTGATATAAATTGATTTTGTTGACGTCCCTATTTCTGAATATTGTAACATTGTATTCGATCACATTTGACAAAAATGTTTTAATGTCGAGTTTTGTAGATGTCGTTTCAGCGTTGATCAGCGTTCGATTAGCGTTTCAGATCTGAATGATATGACATGAGCGACATTTTCGTAGGATGGAAATTCCCTATCCCATAACTTGTATCCATTTTATCTGATCAATTTGGAGCCAAGATTTACTCCTAATGAATATTGTTGATGTTAGTGATAAGTGTTGTTATATCTGTTATATTATCTCTCGGATTTAAACTATTATGTATGGGTAACTAAAATAAAAGAGCTTGTGGAATGTTGTGCCCTGCCGGCAGCTGAATTCTCAAAATTGTTATTGATGGATGACGAATTAATGGAAGATTTTGTGAAAGAAATCAAAAGAAATCACATATATATAATATATTCAAATGTTGTGTATGTACGTACTTTGTGAAATAAAACCGTTGTTTCAGTGTTGTACGTGCCTATCTTGTCTTAATTTCTGTTGTTTGACGTTATTGTAAAGATTAAGTTGAGAGATCTGAGTGACCCATATCAAGGTGCCATCAATGAGGGTTAAGGCAACTAGGAAAAAAAAGCGGACTTTAGTGGTCCATCTTTGAACAAAAAACAGGATAGGGAGCAGCAATCGGCTTTCGAGATAAAACTGAAATCATAGTTTTTCGTGAAGATGGCGAATGAGTCAGCCAGATATTTCAAGAAGCTCTAGTAAAGATTCACGAAATTCACGTATCATTAAAACACTGGCACTATTTACGTTTCTGGAAACGTGTGAGTGGGATTCGTGCTTCATTCGAAACCACAGAATAACAACCATACCATCATAAAACGATCGATCTCTTTATTTGCGCGTAATTAATCACATCCTTCTAGCACTGTATGATAATCGGGAGAAGAGTCTTATTCTTAGGTTGTCATAATAACCACGTGGCCCCGTGATTATCATGACCGGAAAAAAGAAAATTCAATAAAAAGACTCCACTGTTTCACCTGGTGGTCAAAAAATTAACTTATTTTTTTTCATTTCATAAAAATTTCTCCCATGGTCTCATTAAGATATCCTAAAAATTTGGCTGCATTCGGATAAGCAGTTTTTAAGAAAAACTACTCAGAGTACAAGGGAACTTTAATTTTAATCACCCTGTACTTTGTTGTGCTTCAATGCATTATATTGTGCTATAATATGTGTATTAACTGTGTTGTTTCAGAGAAAAACCCGTAGGCAATCCAGCATTTTCATGTTCAGCGCTTCGAATTACCATATTTTAACATGTAAAGAGAACCCTTAATTTTTTATTTTTTCTTGGCTTAAAAAACGGAAAAAAGTTTTCATCAAAGATATCTTTTTTTATATCTTAAAATGAAGTATATTTTTTATTCATCATAGAAACCCTCATTAAATTCTTAACCATTCTCATCAGATACATCTCAATCAACTACATCAACTAGTTCATTATTATCATCATCAGAGTCACTCTCATAGTTTCGGTTCGACTTTCGAGTTATAGTCTGTTAATTTCGCGCCGAGTCACACAACATATAAGATAAAAAAAAATATATAAAATATTGCTTATAAAATATATAAAATATTGCTTATATAAATATTGATATTGCTCCATAAAAAAAACTTCACTTGTGCCACATTTAAACCTTCAATTTGTTTCTTAAACTTCACATATTTTCATCAGATGGAATGAGCCATATTTTAACCTCAAACAATCATAATTAGTTTTCATTATTAACTTTTACCCCCCCCCCCCTCCATTAGATAAAAAACAAGATAAAACTGAAACTCACCACCAAAACCGCTCGGCAATCTGTATGGACATCTCCAATTTAGGTTGTTCCACAAGGTTCACACGCGCCCATAGCGCTAAGATTCAGAAACTGACCCTTTGAAACTTTTAACTTAGTGCTATCGCACTGGAAGAGAGACTCGGTCAAGACATAGCTTTTCGGCGAGTGGATTCTCTCTTCAAGGAAGTCGCGAGAGCTAATAATTAACCACTTCGCTTAGGGGGTCATTCAAGTATTACGTCAGCATCTAGTGGGGGGTTAGGGGATTTTGGATTTGCTGACTTTTGATGACAAGGGGGGGGGGAGGGTTTGAAGGTTGCTTACGTCATCAAGCTTTTTGAAGATAAGAGATATTCTAAGCCGCTGACGAAACTTTGCTGATGGGGGGGGGGGGCGAGAAGGGGGGGGGGTCAGTGCTTTGCTGAGTTTTGCTGACAATGGGGGGGGGGAGGGGGTCAAAAATGGCTGAAAATATGCTTACGTAATACTTGAATTGTCCTTTACAAGCGATAGGCGAGGAATATGGAGGATCTCCGTTTGACGAATTGGCAATAAATATGGTAACGTTGTCCTAACCTAACCGCGTGTTAGAAAAAGGAAGGAAAATAAATATAGAAAAGTAAAAAAAAGAAAACAGTATATAATGGATACTATACTCTCTCTATATCTAATACTTACAGATAAAAGAGTAAGGCACGAAGTAGATTTATCTTTTCACCCTCACTTACCAGTTTTTTTTCACTCTTATGTACATGTATATACTAATAGAAGGATACATTAAGGTTACATACATTACAAACATACAAGGTTACAACAAAGTTTTGCGGTGATGAGGAGAGGGGGAAAGAAAACAGGACTTGCTTGGATTTATTTCATTGGCGTTTGAACGCAATATTACGCCCTTGATCGTAAATTGGTTAAAAATAAAACGGAAAGAACTCCCGAAGTGTCTTAGCAGCCCGAACTACAAACTTGCGGTAGCAATTGTTGAGTCTAACGAAAGTCAAATTAGGCGGTGGCTGCGATTAGATCGACGCCCCAATTTCTAAGCCCCACATCCAATCACTTTGCGGTATTTGTGAGCCAATCAGGAAGATTCTACGCCAAAATAAGGAGAAACGAAATAGATGCTGTGTTTCAAAATGTGACGAACTTGCTAGGTAGTCTGAATGACGTTTATGGCAAACAGTGCAGAGGCCTTCTATCTCTAGGAGGTGACGATTGGCACCTGCCTACGTATATATATATATATCTTGTTCAATCTTAGTAAATGGTTAGGATTTCCTTGGGACAATGTGCCTATATCACCGAGTGTGACAGAGCATGGGTGTCTCTCGGTTCCTATCACTATCACTCCGAACTTCAACCTTATCAAAACCATATTCCCGGAGAGAGTTGTGACTTCTCTCTCTCAAGGAAAATCAAGAGAGTCAACTTTTCTCTTTGTTCGGCGAAGACAATGTGATTGCAAGATTCGTTGAAAGACTGGTTATTTGTGGAGATGAAGATTACAAGGACGGAAATTCATCCCTGCCCCCACGGGGACTCGAACCCCGGTCTCTCGCTTGCCGGACGAGAGCTCTACTATCTAAGCAGTGGAAGCAGATAGAATATTTCAACCTTGGAGCGTATATATATGTTCAAAGGCACCGCCTATTTATGGGACCCGATTTTTGGCAAAAAGGGTTCCTTATACACATTAAAATACGGTACATAAAAAATTACTACCATATGTACTCGTGTATAAGTTGAGTTTTTTGGTGGGAAAAATTCGTTCCTCAAGTGGAGAGATTGGCTTATACTCGGGTCAGTTTTTGATGAGAAAATATCGACCCTCGCAATCAGTAGTCATTTTTGTAGCAGTGTTCGAGAAACCGGCATTATTGGGGTATGGTTTATGTTCAAAAGAAACAGAACCGATAATGTTGGAGCCGAGGCAAGGAAATCGAAAGCATCACTGACTTTGACACCAGGTGGGCTAACGTCGATTGTGCAGCCTTTAGGTGTGAGCATCAACAAGCCTTTTAAAGACTATTTGAGGGATTTTGGATCGAATGGATGAATTCCGATGATAAAGAAACCACAAAAAGTGGTGCCTCGAAGAAACCTGACATTGGCCTATTTTTTTTTCTTTATAGTGTGCCAATGGGTACATGAGGCGTGGAATTCTGTTTCCACAGAAATTATCATCCAATCCTTCAAAAAGTGTTGCATCAGCAATGCGATGGACGGAACTGAATATGGTATCCTCTTCGAAAGTGACAATGGCGATGACAGTCCAGATGAAGATAAAAACGAAGATGCCGCACCCCCGTGATGATCTGATGTATTACGATGAGTTTGGAGACTCAGAAAAAACGGATAAAAAAGTTTCAATCATTTTCTATGGTAAATTTCCGTAAGATATTCATTTTGCATGGAAATTTAAGATTTTTTTTTTCTCTGAAGTGCACGGATTTTTTGGGGTCGGCTTATACACGGGTTTTCAATTTATTGCGGTTTTGATGGTCCTGAAGTGGGGGGAGGGGTCGGCTTATATACGAGTATATACGGTATTTTTGTTTCAAACGCAGAAACTTTGTCAAAATTTGTTATTCAGTGATATGTATACAGTGATCTCTCACTTATTCGATGATGCACAGGAACAATGGGAAAAAAGGCGGATAAGAGTAAATAGCATTATTATGCTGCATCTTTGACCGGGAGTGCAGGAAATCGCACTTACACGTTTTCCTTCAGTTATAAAACTGAGGGAAAACGTATAAGTGAGATTATGTATAAATGGGATTAAAGATATTTTCTCGTTGTTTTGGTTTAAACAGGAACTAAGTAATTGGTGCAAAAATGAAAATGAGTGAACAACAAAAAAGAGAACTGATTTTGGGTAAAAAAAAAACCATAGCCTGACGAATGTGTGTGTCCTTATCTAAGGAGTTTCTTCTGAATTACTTTGTTTTCTTCAGAGAATAAACAAGAAAAATGCACAGGATAAGTCTTACAGCTTCCACTTAAAAGCGAGTCGCTATTGCAGGGACTTTTCCATGAATTTCCTTCTTGAAAATGATTGCGAAGGAAATGAAATTCCGAGCTTCGTATTAATCTTGGTTCGATTCCTCCTTTAGCCGCTTTCATTCCCGTGCTCTTGTTTTTTTTTTTCCTGTTTATTTTCGGCCATTTCTGAAGAGGAGCTTTTCCCCCCCTGAATATTACCGGAAAACTCAATTAATCACCTCTCCAGAAAATTCTTTTCGAATTTCTGCCGCATACCGTACGTATGACGAGATGAGGTTTCCTCTCATTTTCCTTTTTTTCGAAAACAGCTCTCAGATTGGATCAAAGGGAGTTTCAGAAAGTACTAAAATGTGAATGATTTCTAGGAGAGTGTGTACTTTATACAAACAGGTATTCCCAAGCAGACAATTTGGATTTTTTTTTTTATTTTCCGGCGTCGGATTATGCCGTTGTATTTTCCGTCCGTATTCTGAGCAGGGATCGATTCTAATTTGCCGATTGAAGATAAAGCGTAGTTTAATAAATGTGCAGAATGTTTTAAATAATGGAAAAAAAAAATTAAAAATAAACTGAGATGGGCTGTACACAAGACCTACCGTGAAAGACTGGCAAAACTCCAGTATTTAGGGTTTATTTTAGGGCCAGTCCGATTAATCGGGTCGGTTCAGCCCAGCCCCCTCATTCGGGGCAATGGCTAAAATTGACTATGGTGGATAGAGACTGGGCGGTGCACGGTATGAAATGAAAATGAAATGCCGTCTCTGGCGATTCAATGTATGTACATCTTCGAAGCGCTCCTGGAGTCCCTCGACGTATTCTTCCGGTGGAAGAGGAGCATCCAGCGGTCGCCCAACCTGGCAGCCAAAGATCTGGTCCCCATGAGCATCTGCGCTGGTGAAAATCCGATGCGCTCGTGGACGCGGCAGTTCGATAGGCCACTACCTCAAAAGATTTCATATTCGATCAACTGACAGCTGCAAGTGCGGGGAAAGAGGCACCCCCATGCACTACTCCACAAAATGCCCCCTCACAAAGGAGTTACATTTTGGTGCGCCTTCAGAAGAAAACATACCTTTATGGAGAGCGGAGCTTCTGAAAAGGGCAGACCGCACGGAGAAAATAGGAAAACTTATACGCTTTCTTGAACATAACCAAAACGACTACATGCCTATTGAAGCTCGTCCACAAAGTAACAGAAAACCCTCGATGGCTGCTTCGTCAGAGGAAGACTCAGACGAGGTGGAGGAATAAAGTGATAAAAGGACGCTCAACATCGCCAGTGAACAGCCCTTCAACACATCCGAAGATACGTTTTCAACTTTCAGCTTAGATACAAAAGCAAACGACAAGTACCGACAACATCATCTGCCCCCGAAGTGGCACAATGTCGCGAGGCAGAAGATGAACTATACACAGGAAACACTGCGCCCCGAGGAGGCGAATGCTCGCGAAGCAGTTTCTGACATTTTTGTAAATAATTGTTGAATATGATATTTGATGAAGAAATTCTGGAGAGGCAGGGCTTCGCTGGGTGGTGCGCATGTGCAACATTGGGAGCCAGAGCTTGCTAAGGAGCCAGATGGCAGAACTGCATCAAATCAGGTCGGAACGAGCGGCCCACAGGGACACCACTAATGCTGCTTGATGGGAGGGGAGGGGGACTGGATAGTGCCCTCATCATGGATAAAAAGAGGAAAGAGGGCTGGATGTGCCGGACCGGGTGGCCTTCGAATGTATCTCGAGGGCTTCCAGGTCGGACACCCTCAGCACTCTCCAGCACGGACCAACTCAGCCGAGTAAATGGCTAATATCCCTAGCGAGACAGAGCCAGGCCCCTGCCTGGTAAGAAGAAGAAGTTCGATAGGCCAGCTGGAAATGTGATAACTTCGAGTACCTATCTTGTTAGTTCTGCGACACGAACATCGAGAAGTGGTTCATGATGGTCCTGTTGAATCTCTCGACCATCCCGTCAGATTCCGGATGCGTAGTTTGCGTCTTTTCTATTCCCAGAAGCTTGCACATGCCGGCGAAAACTGCTGAAGTGAAGTTTCTTCCCTGGTCGGAATGGATCATCATGGGGGACTCCGAATCGAGAGATACCCAATTTCGCACTAAAACTTCAGCCAGCGTCATTGTTCCTTGATCAGGAACGGGATGCGCTTCCGGCCACTTGGTAAAATAGTCCATCACCATAAGTATGTACCTGTGGCCATCGTGAGTTCTGGGTAACGGGTCCGAGGATGTCCAGGCAATATCCAGAAAATATTTAGGGCGATAAGGTAATTTGTCATCTAATGAGATTTTTCCCCTTTTTAACATCAACAAATTCCAACATCGAAAATTTCAGATTGCTTGAAATAGAGACTGTTTTCATGATTAAATATTATTGAAACTAAACAGTAACATGATTCTTTCTTTCATGAGTCATCATTTCCTATTTTTAAATGTGTATTGGACCATTAGGAACCTGGGTTAAAAAATATATATTAGGGTGGCCCTTATTTTTTGAAGTTTTAATTTCAGTTTGCCCACCCCTCATTTTTTTTTTAAGCCAGTGAGTGCCAAAGCGCTTGAAGGTAAAGCACTGTCACTTCAATGGCGAAGCAGGTCGTAAGCTTGCGCCAAAGCTGGAGGGGTGAAAACTACTATAACGCACTAAAATTACTAGAGCCCGGAAGTTTAGGCACTAAAAATGGTCGAAATAGGCAGTCAAAAGCACTAAAAATGGTCGAAATAGGCAGTCAAAAGCACTAAAAATGGTCGAAATAGGCAGTCAAAAGCACTAAAAATGCCTAAAATAGGCAGTCAAAAGCACTAAAAATGCGTAAAATAGGCAGTCAAAAGCACTAAAATTGGTCGAAATAGGCAGTCAAAAGCACTAAAATTGGTCGAAATAGGCAGTCAAAAGCACTAAAATTGGTCGAAATAGGCAGTCAAAAGCACTAAAAATGGTCGAAATAGGCAGTCAAAAGCACTAAAATTGGTCGAAATAGGCAGTCAAAAGCACTAAAAATGCCTAAAATAGGCACTATAAAAATTCATTTATAATTTTTGGAAGGAAGAAAAAAATAACTAAAAAAAAAAGTATTAGGGGTCCAAAAACTATATATATAGCTGAAAAATTGTTGTAAAGTTAAATTGATTTCAAGCCCAAAATAAAATGGGAGTAAACTCTTAGGGTTAGGCCAATTCCAGGGCCACCATTACCCGATGCGGAGCCGGTACAGAAAATTATCTGTAGGGCTCCTATATATACGAGTTACGAATAATCCTCGTTCATTTGTTGTATTACTATGAATAATCTTTATTATTTCTATAGTTGAAACATGGCTATTTTGTTCTATTTTTGTAAAAAAAGTTTAATTTTTTTATATTACCCCATATGCGGGACTCCTTCAAGCGCGGGGCCCTGTGTGGCCGCATCTGTCACACACCACTGAGGCGATTCAGGACAATTCAATCAAACTGAGCACAACTCAGGTATATCGCCATGGGCAATTTACTACCTAGTGAGTTGCGCCGAAAGTGTAAGTGCGTATCTAGTGTTAATCAATTCAATCGAATACAAAATATGTATGTTTAATAAATAGCCATGGTGATTGGCAGTGCATTTATGGTAAAAGAAAAATTAAATTAAAACAACATGGACCACAGAGCCCTCTATGCTCCTACTCCGCTTTGTGTGAGCCATGACATCAACTGATAACCTCTTGGGGCAGTCATCGGTCAGCTATATACGTATATACAACGCAGTCCAATGCCTGAGCTAGACATGGGAAGCATGTGAAGAAACAAAAATTTCTCATTTTCCTCCGCTTTCCTAAACGCGGACTTTGTTGATCTGAAACAAAACCATTCACGTCTAACGCCATCCGGTCAAAGCAAAGCTGATGCATGGCAACACTACTATCACAGACCACTTATTTGCGTCTAAAAAGCTTTAATGGGGAGGGGGCTTTCTGATGATAACTAATACTGAGAGTTAGAAAATTTCAAACAGTGCAATACTTTTGAAGCGCTCAATGCTCAAAATATCCAAGTTTTATAGATTATGGTCTCTGTAATTCACTAATAAACTTTAAACTATGTTAAAATAGGCATTTATGGCACGGAAATGTCGAAAACGGCATTTGAACCAAAAAAGTTTGAAAATAGGCAAAAAAAAAAGGCATTTATGGCATTTTGCCATACTAAAGATTCAATGCGCTTGTGCAACTTCCCTTTTTCTTCTCTCTTGTGGCATCCATTTATTTTTTTGGAGTTTATGCCTTATTCTTTCTCCTTTATTTCATCTGGATTCCAATGCATTTCATTTTTTCATTTCATTCCGTGCACCGCCCAGGCTCTATCGACCATTGTCAATTTTAGCCATTGCCCGGATGAGGGGGCTGGGCGATGTCTGGTGCTTTATTATGCATATAAAATATAAAATACATGAATATTGAACATAAAAACACATTAAAAAAAAAAAAGTATATACAGATTTAAATATTTCTATTATACAATATACAATTTATTCCGATGAGCTCTTCTGATGTCCTTTCCAGCTTTATTGAACCCGAGCCCCCTGTTCCTCTCTGTGGCCAAGCACCAGGTCCTGGACCATGTTTTCCCTCATTGGCTTGTTGGCTCGGGTGAGCCCTCCGCCGTGTCCAGGCCAGGTCCTGGACCATGTCTTCCCTCGTTGGCCTGTTGGCTAGTGTGAGCCCTTCGTATCACATTGGTCCGACCAGGTGCCAGGCCCTTCAGCATGAGGGGAGGGGACTTTCTTTCTTGATTAGGATTCCAATGCAGCATATTGAGGCAGTTTATTCTTCAAGCACCTTGGTGGGTGCAGGCAGTGAATTGTTCGTTCATGTGGTGCTCCACCTTCAGCCGGCCTCTCGCCCTCAACCAACCTTTGATCATTTGATCATTTGATCATTTTTGTCGCACCACGGCCATTTTCTGCACACGAGGGCTAATTAGACCGGGACCTACAATTTATTGCCGATTCCGAACGGCAGGCTTGTTTTTTTTATACTCGTCGAGGGGTTGGTGCGCTAACCCCTCGATGGGGGACTCCCTGCGGTAGCAATTTTTGGTGCGGTCAAGTCGCCGTTTTTTGTTGTACCCCTGTGTCAGGAAAGTTTTCTGAGAAGGACGAACTGGGTATCGAACTCGCGACACCTCTAAACATCCTTTGGTACTTTAGGCGAGCATCTTATCGACCGGGCTACCGCGCCCTCAACCAACCTTTATGGGGGCGCGGTGAAATATTTTTAATGGCATCTTATTCGGTGCGCCAAAAACGGGGAAAAAAAACTTTCGGTAGTTATTGGGCACCTGAACTTTCTCCCTGATGATAAGTCCCCTACAGAGCCACTTTAATAATCTCTAAATGTTTCACGGATCCTTCAAGTGCTCTGGAACTGTGCCACGCATCACTTGAGTAATCTGGGAATGCTCCGCGTGTAACTTCAGTGGTGTAGAACCGCACCGGGGCCGCTTAAGTGCTGTAAAACTGTGCCACATGCCACTCAAGGGATATCTAAATGTGCCACGGATCGTTTAAGTGTTCTGCAACTGCGTCGTGGGTTACTTAGATGATCTTTGAATGTGAAAGTGATCTTTGAGGCCTACTTCAGTGAGCTGAAAATGTGCCACGGGCCACTAAAATACTCTGGAATTGTGCCACGGGTCATTTAAGCGATTTGTAAATGTGCCGCTTAGTTCATTTTTACAAAATTAGGTTTGGGGACGGGGGGGGGGGGCAAGCCTCATCAGATAACCTTCAGGGCCACATTTGGTCCGCGGGTCAAGGGTTTACCATATATGGCGTGAAGGGTGGGTCTCAATGAATTTCTTAAAGAGAAATCTTGAGTTCTTACCCTTCAAATAGTATTGAAATTAATGAAATTAACAGAAATCGATTATAATGACATGAAAAAGTATTTTCTTTCGAAATTTAAACTTTTTAAAAATATTTTTGCATTAAAATGGGGTTTTTTTCGTGGGGGGGAAGGGGGAAAGGCGCACGAGCAACCTATGTCCCCCCCCCCCCCCCTCACGCGTACGTTTCTGATCTCACCAATATGCGTTAGGAGGTAGGGAGCAGTGATGAAATTTTGCTGACAAGGGGATTGGAGGGGGTTAGAAATGGATAAAAATTTGCTTACGAAATACTTGAACGGCCCCTTTAGGATGCAAAGTGTTTGTATTATGTATGTATAGGCTGACCATATTTTCTCGAGAGAAATACGGGACATTGGGATTCCAAATACGGGAAAATACGGGACATCGCCAATTATCGCCAAAAAACGACGCCAAAACCAAACAAAGTTGCCAAATATTGTTCAAATTACGGATAAATCACAATGGCGGGAAATGATGCATTACTGCAAATTGAAGTGGATTAAAATGTATTCCACGAAAAAAAAAAAAAGTTTACCAAACCAAGGCAAATGTGGGAGATTAGTATTCTCATATATAGATGTATCATAAAATAATTTATGAGTTGAAAAATAATGTCAATCTTTGACTTCAATAAAGAATAAAAATCCAAGTAGGCTTCGTGTAAAATACGGGAAAAACCGGGACACTTTTGCCAAAAAGTCGGGACGGCTGAAAAAACAGAAAAAACTGGGACTGTCCCGGGAAATACGGGACGTATGGTCACCCTATGTATGTAGTTTGTTCATTCCATATAGGTATTTGTGTATTATATATTTGTATTTGTGGAATAATAAAAAATGAAAAAATTCTTCCCTTATATTAAGAGTCACACCCTATTTATATATACCCGAAAAACACCGTGAAATGTCCGACACAGACAAATTAGCCTCCCTCTCGAAATACCAGGGGTGTATTTACCATAATATAATATAACTAAGCGTCATATAACATGAAATCTTGAGTAGATTCTCGCCTTCGATGAGAGAACATTAACGTCACTGAGACGAGGGTGAAACTGCGCTCATGCATTAAATGAGCTGACACTTGAGCGCGAATTCTCGTTCTGTCCATGAGACGAGCCATATTTGCATATAAATATCCCACGTGTCACTTTTTGGCATAGAATTAGCATTAGGAGTGGAATTCCATTTTGGCTGAACATTCCCGATGTGATAGCGATGATATTTTTGTGTTTTCTGTTCCTTTCACATGCTCCACGTGTCTACGTTCAAGATAGAGCTTTTAACGTGGGACTTTACACTCAGCTGGCGAATCGTTAAGGGGTCGTTCAAGTATTACGTTAGCATCGATGGGGGGTTTCCCGATTCGCTGACTTTTAATGACGAGGGGGGGAAGGGGGGTTTGGATGATGCTTATGTCATCAGCCACCCTTTATAAAAGTATGAAATATTCTTAATGGCATACTGAACTGTGGTTTGTGGGCACCTGAACTAACAATCGCCCTATTGATATGTCTCCTAGAGAGCCTCTTTGGTGACCTCTAAATGTTTTGTGGATCCTTCAAGTGATCTAGAAATGTGTTTGGGCCGCTTAAGTTCTCTCGAACGGTGGCGCGCATCATTCAAGTGATCCATAATTATGCCGCGGATCACTTAAGTAGTCTGGGAATGTGCCGGGGGGTAACTTGAGTGATGTAGAGCCGCACTAGGGGTCGGTTAAGTGCTCTAAAACTGTGCCAACTGTCACTCAAGGGATTTCTAAATGTGCCACGACGGATCGCTTAAGTGTTTTGGAACTGTGTTGCGGATCACTTAAGTGATCTGTGAATGTGCCACAGGCCCACTTGTGTGATCTGAAATATGTGCCATGGACCGATTAAATGCTCTGGAATTGTGCCATGGGTCACCTGAGCGGTCTGTAAATGTGCCGCTTGGTTCATTTTGACAAAATTAGGTTTGAGGGGGCAGGCCACATGAGATAACTCCCCGGGCCACATTTGGTCCACGGGCCAAGGATTTATCATTATATAGCTTAGAGGGTTGGATCATAATGAATTTCTTAAAAGGAAATTTTGAGTTCTTAGCCTTCGAATAGCATTGAAATTAATAGAAATTTATTATGACATACAGTATAAAGGTAATTTCTTTCGTAGTTTTAATTTTTGTAATGATTTTTTGATCGTTTGGAGGAGGAGGGGGGGGGGGAAAGGCAGGGGCCCTCCTATGTCCCCCTCCCCGTATACAGTGTCCGATCCCTCAATATGTGATTGGAGGTAGGGGGAGGCAGAGATGACAAAATTTTGATGACAAGGGGGGGTCAAAAATTGCCGAAAAATTGCTGACGTAATACTTGAACGGCCCTAACCACTAGCAACATATTGCTATGGCGTCAATAGCCATCGCTATCAGATGAAGCGGGAGAGGTCCAATTTCCAGCCCAATATAATATAATGATAAGAGAAAAGGGAAAGGGGACTTGAGCCATTTAAATTGTAAAAAAAACATACTCTTTCGCCTCCATCAACACTCCTTAATTTTATGGCCACTTACTTAAAGGGCCCCTTCAAAGTTTGCGTAATAGCCGCTCCGTATTCTTCTTTTCTCTCTCTCTCTTCCCTACATACTGAAGCCTCTTGACCTTTGTAATTGCCACCTGCAGGCGATTGACTTTATTTCATCTATTGTACGCATCCCTTCTTGGGAATATGTGCCTTCTGACTTTCTTGCTTCCTCTCTACTTTTCTTTTCCTTCTTTTCGTACGACCCCCCCCCCCCCACAGAAAACGTCTTCCTCCCTTATGCTTCGAAAGATCGTAGGGGGTGAACCTTGACCAATGATGTCAATTTTAATACTATTTGTACCTACGTAATCCTCATCACCCAATGGAAGGATCTTTCTTTGAAGCCGGACTACCAATTAGAAAGAGGGGGTTGGTACCCCTCAAAACTTTACTTTTTGGAATCTTTGAAAATTTAAAGCAGATTGATTAGTGCAAACTAGAAATCAAGTTGAAAAAAAAAATGTATTAGCATCAGGAGCGGCGATCATCCGTGATGAAAGGGATGGAGGAAAAGGTAGGAAAGAAAATCTTACCACAATTCTAGTAAATTATAGACGTTTAGTTAAAACATAAATTAGGAGGAATTAACAGGGGCAGAGATAGTGAAATTAGGTATAAAGAGTGATTAAAAGAGAGTTATTCCAACATCAAGTTAAAATTATTATAATTGAACATACAGTATTTTGTTTATGTATTATGCAGAATTTGATATCGTGGAAATGGATTTTTCTAATTGACTTTAATTTTGTGTAAATATAACTCGTTCTTTTCATATGATCATTTGATTAAATATTAAAAGCTAATGAAATTTAACTGATTCCTTCTTTTCATGAGTCATCGTTTTTTTCTAAATGTATATTGGACCACTAGGAGCCTGGGTTAATCTGATAATTACATATATATATATATATATTCTTCCAGTGGTTCGATATAACAATGGTACCGTGACCATTCCCTTACAGTATTATTCCAAACTTTATTTTTGTAATACTGTTCTTAATTCATAAATTTACCCTTTTATCACCTTCAGATAAAAATGCTAAAACATGAACAAATGATGACTCTTGAGAGAATGTTCAAATTGATATGGTCATAATGATAATTTAAAAGGAAAAAAGAAATATTAAGTTGGTGTTGAAATTTCTTATTGAATGGAAACTTTTTGTGTTTTGGGAATTTCTGCATTTACTTTCATTGAATTTTGATTTTATAATTTTGTGAAATATTTTGAATATATTGCACTATGGCTGAAGATCCAAGCAATTTTAACAAGTTAGCGGGGTGCCAGGCATTAATCCCCCATTTTGACAACGTATCCGCTGTCACTCCCCGATATTTTGTTGATACGTTAGAGGCAGTCGCAAAAACCGCAAATTGTACTGAATCAGAGAAATTATTGTTGCTAAAATCCAGAGTTCAGGGAGATGCGTTGAGACAGATCATTAACAATGTTGATTTGGAAAATGAGCAGAATTATGAAAGCTTTAAACAGAAATTTTTGGATTTTTTCTCCACCAAAACAAGCCTTGCTACACGACAGCAACTTTTCTCGAATTGTCGCATGTCCTCCGACGAAGGGGTCAAAATCTACGCTGCTCGTGTTTCCACAAATACACAAAAATTTTTCGGCAATGCCGATATCAGTAAACCCGAAGTGAAATCACTTTACGAACAAACACGACTAGCCAAATTCTTGGAAGGCCTCCTACCAAAATACAAAAGTTCTATTTTAGTGAAAGACCCCCAATCGTTTCAAGATGCTGTGAATTTCATTGAAACTTTACAAGTTAATGAATCAACAACCCAACACGAAACCATTTGCAATGTAGGGAGCACGGATAAGGAAATGGTCAACTTGATAGAGTCACATGCGAAGCAGACTCATGAAACAATTGCAGCAATCCAAAAGCAGGTGGAAAATCTTCAATTGCACTCCGTGCCCAGGCACGAAACCAATACACAACATCATTTTCAAAATAACCCCTACACAACTCAAGCATTCTCTGGACCCCCACAGCCACATACTCACACACAGGCGTGGACCGCAGGTTGCGGTGGAAACACTTGCTGCAACGAAACAATTTCACACAGATTTCCACTTAATGATTTTGAAGGTCATAGATACCCTCATTATGCTCAGAATTTTTGTGAAAAGTGTGATCGAAACAATCATACAACTTCAGAATGCTATGCTTATAATCCTGAGCACCGTTTCAACCAACGTTCACACGCACCACGCACTCAAAATTTTCATCAGACATTTCATTCTAGTCGAGGACATTTTAATACACGCAATCATTCACCACATCCTCGAAGAAGAAATAGAGGCAGATCAGTAAGATTTGAGAACAACAACACATCTCATTCCGGTACTTCCGCGGCTAGAGTCCGTTCCCCCAACATGAATACCACTTCAACTTCTACAGAGCCGCAACAAGATACATGTATTACACAAGTTAAAACGATAAACACACAGATTCTGGATTCACAAGAAAATGACTTCTACCTTCCTGTTGCTGATGTCAAATTTGCTGGTTGCCAAACAACCAGTTTGATTGATTCTGGCGCCTCAGTCTCATTACTTCAGTATTCTGTTTTTCAGAAAATCAGAAATGACGCACGGATAAAAAAAGCTAACACTGATGTCAGAGTTAAATCCATTTCAGGAGAGCCACTAGATATTTTGGGGTCATTCAAAATCCCTCTCACTTTGGGAAATAAATGCATTATTCATCCATTTTTTATAGTCAGAAATGATTTGGCTACACAATACCAAGCAATAATTGGCTATGACGTTTTGAAGGCCCGCAAATTCACACTCAACCTCGATAATGACATATTAGAAGCTGGTAATACAAAAATTAAAATACGAGACGCCAATTCTCCAAATTGTAACACATTATCCACAGAGTACGCCCGACTAGCAACGAAAATCACACTGTTGCCACACGAATCCAGGGTAGTGTATTTGAAAACTGACATTTTGGCTAGTGAAGGGGATGATATAATGTTGACACCTACACTACAAAACGATGCTATAGAAGTACATAGAGCTGTGTGCACCATCTCTAAAGATAAAACGATCCCCATTATGCTTTCGAACTTAACCGCTCGAAAAGTGGCTCTAAACAAAAACACTCGTGTAGGTACAATCACGAATGACGTAGAAATCAGAGACATGGAGGAAATCAAACAGTTACGCAGGCAGGAATTGTCGGAAAATGATTTTGAGCTGAGCCACTTAGACCTTCCAACTCGTTCGAAGCTCTTGAAATTACTTTTTGAATTTGGTGATATATTTAGTAAACGCTTATACACCATAGGTTGTACAGATAAAATCACTCCTATTTTACAAGTAGATTCATCAAAACTACCATCTACTCGCCCCTACAATGTTCCCTACGCTTTGAGAGACGAATTAAAATGTCAGTTAAATGAATTAGAGCAAGCAAATTTGATTGAAAAATCAGACAGTCACATAAGCTTCCCTTTGATCATGATAAAGAAGAAAAATCCTTCAGGAGACCCGAAGCAACAGAAATGGCGATTGGTAGTAGACTATAGAAAATTGAACGCTCACTTAAAATATCCAAGATATCCTCTACCAATCATTCATCACTTACTGGAAATGCTACGGGGATCTAATCTTTTTTGCTCCCTTGATCTATCATCATCTTTTTGGCAGATTCCTTTGAAACCCGAGGATCGTGACATGACAACATTTAGCTCTCCATTTGGCTCGTTCCGTTACAAAACTATGCCTCAAGGCTTGAATGCTAGTCCGGAAACATTTCCCAATCTTTCAGATCAACTTTTAGCTCCTCTTTCGGATTTGAAAATTGCCAACTATATTGATGATTTTTGCTTGGGTGCCGACAATGTCTCACAAATGCTCTACAAATTGAGAAAACTATTCGAGAGGTTCCGCTATTTTGGTTTGACACTTAATCCAGCTAAATGTTCATTTCTTGTTCCTCAGATCGAATTCCTAGGTCATACTTTGAACAGTTCAGGCATTCGCCCCATTGAGACAAACATTAGAAAGATACAAGACTTTCCAGTTCCCAACACCGTACGGAAAATTCGCCGTTTTATTGGGCTGGTTGGGTATTACAGGCGTTTCATACAAAATTTTTCAGATATTACGGCACCTATTACTAACCTCACTAGAAAGAGTAGAAAATTTCATTGGACTCAAGAGGCCCAGAATGCTTTTGACATTCTAAAACAAAAACTTTCGCAACCTCCAATTTTGATTCATCCGGATTTCAACAAGGAATTTATCCTTTCTACTGACAGCAGTGACGTTGCATTAGGTGCAATGATTGGGCAGAGAATAGACAATTCTAATGTCATACATCCAATTGCATATTTTTCCAAGAAGTTAAATCCCACACAAATTCGATACACTATTATGGAAAAAGAATTAATGGCCATTGTGGAATCTGTAAAAGCATTCAAGTACTATTTGTATGGTAGACATTTCACTATTAGGTGTGATAATGCTGCTTTGACCAAATTATCGAAATGGGATTCACCAGGAAGCAGAGTCACTCGATGGTTTGCATTTCTCTCAGAATTTAATTATGATTTTGAATTAATCAAATCTTCGGAAAACCAAGTCGCCGATATTTTTTCACGCGACTTTCATGTGAATACAGTACAGATCACTTTACCTACCATAGAGGAGATAAAGTTGGCTCAGCGCGAAGATCCTAAATTGTCAACCATAATCTCTACATTAGAAGACGATAACACTCAACACTCAAAGCTCAGGATTAAGTATGTCCTATCGAATGGTCTTCTTATGCACAAAGGGATTATCACTCGCTCAGGGGGTCAGAAGATCATACTACAAATAGTTATACCTAACAAGTTCAAGCCACACATTCTTGCAGCCAACCACTTGACACACTTTGGACACTTAAAAACATACCACGCCATTAAAGAGAAGTATTTCTGGGATAATTTATACACAGATACAAAACATTACGTAGAATCTTGCACGCATTGCATATCTTTCCGATCTCCTCGTAGAGTACCACCTGTTCCATTGCAACGTCATTTTATTCCATCTCGACCAATGGAATATGTCTCTTGCGATTTTGTCGGAAGATTGCCTAATACCTCACGTGGAAACTGCTACATACTTACGTTCATTGATCATTTCACAAAATTTGTGAAACTGTACGCAGTTCCCGACCAAACATCAAAAACAACAGCAGAGAAATTCCTTGACTTTGCTTGCACTTTTGGATTTCCTGAGAAATTATTATCAGACAAAGGTTCAAATTTTGTGAGTGACCTTTTTAAAACACTTTGTAGTCGCCTAGGGGTAACGAAATTGCAAACAACGGCGATGTGCCCACAATCCAATGGTCAAAGTGAAAGGATAAATTCTAACTTGAAGAAGTCCCTCTCTATATTTGCACTAGGAACAACGGATTGGGATGCATACATTAATTACTATGAATTAATTTATAATTCAACTATTCATCAAGCAACACAGGAAAAGCCAGCATATTTACATCTTTCCTACGACCCTACACTTCCAACAGACATTCTTAATCAGACAACTCCACATACACGTGTCTCATATTCTGATTTTGTCACACAAAAAACAACACAACTGCAGTACACATTCAACAAAGTGCGTGAAAGTCTAATTACATCAGCAGAGAGGCAGGAAAATTACCAACGAAAATTCGCGAAAGATAGGAATTTTCACCCAGGTCAATTAGTATTCTTGCATCAACCCGACGCTGATAGACACGCTTCGCTTCCTAAGCGAAGAAATTTCGTCGGTCCCTACAGAATTCTCACAGTTCACAATCCTGTAAATTTTACAATAATTGATACAAGAAATCCAAAAGCAAAACCTATCAAAGTACATGCAAACAGGTTGATCCCATTCAAAGAAAGACGTCAAGAATTGGATTATATGCACAGTACTATTAGGGAAAACAGGAATAGTAGAAATCCGGCAGACTCCATTGTACAACAAAGGCCACACGCTAGTTTCGATGAATTGTCTGACCTTCAATGGCTTCAATGTATTTCTCCTAGTGCCGCACGTTCGGTGGGGAACCCACCCAGCAGTAGCCCTGGGCACTATTCCGAGGAGCCTTCTCGAAACACAGATAACCCTGCCTTTGTAATACCACAATCTTCTATTCAAGGATGTCAAGCCCAAAGGCCTTCCACAAGTACAGCAAGTGATGCACCCCCTGCTCTGGATAATATGTCCCGTAATTTATTGCCTCAGCGTTCCGTTGGTCATCGATACAATTTGCGCTCTAACCGGCCGGCACAAATTAACACTTTCACTTTTGGAACATATTAATCAAGTGTTGTGTATGTAAATACATAAATAATATGGGACTTGAAAATATAAATTTTTCTTTAAAATTTCTATAACGATTATTCGAAAATTAATTCATCGAATTTTATAATCGTATTCAGTGATAAGTTTTTTTTTTATTACTGGAATTCCGTCGTGGATACAAATATGCCGTTGATTGTTCAGTGAGAAGGGCCCCTCATTGGACGGTGAACGCTTATTTGTTTCCAATTTTCTTTTTTTTTTTTTCATGCAAAATTTTTCTTCAAACTCACTATCTCTCCTTCACAAATTAAATTTGAGGTAGACATTGAAGTGCACTGCAAGTTTGATCAAGTCCCACCTTATTTAAAAACAAAAACAAAAAACAAAAAAATTCATATATGTACATATCTCTATTTCTAAAGAAGCAGAAGATGAAGCATTCAGCAACAATGACTGTCAAATTATGTTTATATTGAAAAGTATATGTTTAATGGATGCATTTACATTGTTCATTTCTATGCGTAATCAATTTCGCACTATTATATTTGAGAAAAAATTGTTAAAACCTTGAAAACAAAGTAGAGTTATAATGGAATTATGAAAAAAAAGTTATTATGAAAGTGTGAGAAAAAAAAATGAGACTATGAGAAAAAAAAAAAAGATGAAAGAAAAAAAAATGAAATTATAAAAGGAAAATTGAACGTATAGAAAAAAGATGAAAGTATAGAGAAAAAAAAGGGATATGAAAGTATACAAAAAAGACAAAACAAAATAAGGATGAAAAAAATGAAATTAAGAAAAAAAAATGAAATTATGAAAGAAGAAAAAATGGAAGTGAAGGAAAAGAAAAAAAAATTTTTTGTCAAAATGTTAAAAATGTGCATGAGGAACAAAAGTATTAATGTTGTACACTTACGCATGCAAGTACTTTCATGTAAATATCCACATACAGCATATATGCAATTTTGTGTTAAGAATACAACATACTGCGTATTAGTGTAGTATAATTTGATGTTGGAATCTATAATCCCTCAGAGTTATAATATTTATATTGAGCATTTAAACAAGTTTAATTTGGGAATGATTATAAATGATCACACTGTGGTAAGATTTTTTCTTTCTCTGCCAAATGGTTTATATACTATGTTTCTATATCCCTTCAACGTTCATAATTCATAAGTGAAATGTGCCCGTACTCTCAGGACACCGCTCACAAATTTCAATTAACTCTGCTTAGAGGAGACAGTTATCAACTGTTTCAAACTTTCCCTTCGAACGATGCAAATTCCTTTTCAGCAGACAACGACATCGATCACTCAGACTCGTTGATGCGATGGTTCACCGAGTAATGTGGCAGTGATATCTTCAAGCAAAGAAATTTGCTAACTTCACTAATGTGTTCCAAACTTCACAGTGAACTGCCATTTCCAGACACCATAAACTGAAATTGTTTACGTGCAATTTCTCTTGGATACGCCTACGGAACGAGATGCTTCGTCGGTGTCGCACTTTGGTTGTCCTCAGTCGTCTGTGTAACAAATAGTGTTCGGGACTGACTGCACGTCTGAACACGAACGAACGGTCGAATATTTCGTTTAATAATTTTCGCTTCGACAGTACTCCAGCGTCGTCCTCTATTCAGTGACTGACATGTGAAAAGAACAAACACATTCGACGCTCTCTACGATACACATTCGCTGCAAAGTGCAACCCACGCGGAACATCATGAGGACTGATTCCTGACATTGGGTCTAGTGCGGATTGAGCCACAACAAGCCAATTTGTTTCCTGTACAGCTGGATTTTGAAAATTTACACTTTCGAACTAATAACTCTCGAGGCACTGAACAAGTACGTTGAAGTTCAGAGTAATGAATGTGCTGTAACTTATCTAGTATCAATGCGCAGCATTTTCAGGGAAACATGTTCTGCGACACTTAATGTTACATTTATTTCAGTGATAAATGCAACAGTGATTTTCTTGTTGCTGTGTCTAAACGTATTATTGATATATTTTTGTGACGTTATACGAAGAAATTATACGTATCTTCACCATTCCGAAAAAAAAAAAATACTTCCGATAAATCATCGAAAGAGATGATAGGTAATCTACGTTATGAATTCATGAAATTTTTAAAAGCTTCTGTGTATTTCATGCTCAGTGATTTTTGCAAAGCTCTTTTGTATATTTTTTTATTTCTGCTTATATTATCTATCTGCAATTCACTTACGACAATATCAAAGCACATGTATATATCTACAACACATAATGTATATTCACTTCTAATTTTTATATTACATATATATATTTTTTCTTTTCGCATAAGTATATCTAGGTACGAGAATTCTTTTCAATGCATTCCTACATTGCTTACCTTTGTGTCAAGTGATGTACATTTGTACATACCAGATTTTCATTCATGTTTTGAAGAGCAAACATAATTTTATTGCCAGTATTGTAATCTCCCGACTTATATTTTCTTTTTCTTTTTTTTTCGTTTTTTTTTTTCTTTTTCCGCAAGATGGATGTGCATTGCTATGGCGTCAATAGCCATCGCTATCAGATGAAGCGGGAGAGGTCCAATTTCCAGCCCAATATAATATAATAATAAGAGAAAAGGGGACTTAAGCCATTTAAATTGTAAAAAAAACATACTCTTTCGCCTCCATCAACACTCCTTAATTTTATGGCCACTTACTTAAAGGGCCCCTTCAAAGTTTGCGTAATAGCCGCTCCGTATTCTTCTTTTCTCTCTCTCTCTTCCCTACATACTGAAGCCTCTTGACCTTTGTAATTGCCACCTGCAGGCGATTGACTTTATTTCATCTATTGTACGCATCCCTTCTTGGGAATATGTGCCTTCTGACTTTCTTGCTTCCTCTCTACTTTTCTTTTCCTTCTTTTCGTACGACACCCCCCCCCCCCCCCCCCCCCCACAGAAAACGTCTTCCTCCCTTATGCTTCGAAAGATCGTAGGGGGTGAACCTTGACCAATGATGTCAATTTTAATACTATTTGTACCTACGTAATCCTCATCACCCAATGGAAGGATCTTTCTTTGAAGCCGGACTACCAATTAGAAAGAGGGGGTTGGTACCCCTCAAAACTTTACTTTTTGGAATCTTTGAAAATTTAAAGCAGATTGATTAGTGCAAACTAGAAATCAAGTTGAAAAAAAAAATGTATTAGCATCAGGAGCGGCGATCATCCGTGATGAAAGGGATGGAGGAAAAGGTAGGAAAGAAAATCTTACCACAATTCTAGTAAATTATAGACGTTTAGTTAAAACATAAATTAGGAGGAATTAACAGGGGCAGAGATAGTGAAATTAGGTATAAAGAGTGATTAAAAGAGAGTTATTCCAACATCAAGTTAAAATTATTATAATTGAACATACAGTATTTTGTTTATGTATTATGCAGAATTTGATATCGTGGAAATGGATTTTTCTAATTGACTTTAATTTTGTGTAAATATAACTCGTTCTTTTCATATGATCATTTGATTAAATATTAAAAGCTAATGAAATTTAACTGATTCCTTCTTTTCATGAGTCATCGTTTTTTTCTAAATGTATATTGGACCACTAGGAGCCTGGGTTAATCTGATAATTACATATATATATATATATATTCTTCCAGTGGTTCGATATAACAATATCCAACATAGCATATACAAATTACAGGTAATTAATTACTTCATTTACGCCTGTAAGGCTCTGAAAACACATAGAAAGATTATCGAATAAAAGATCACAAAAACCAAAAAAAGCACCAGTTTCATGAGAGCTATTCTAATATTTAACCCTTTTAATGTTTCTGACGTAATATTGCGTCGCAAGTTCTATGGTATATAGAAATAACGAAACACTATTCTTTCACTTGCCAAGTGTATGCGCGCCGATTTCAGAAAAAAATATACCGTTTGACCGCGCGATTACACTATAAAAGTTTAATAAAAGATCTTTTAAAAAAACTTAAAAATCAATCAATAAGCGTATCAGTTATATTCGCTCTATTCACGCGAAACATTCCTAAGGCTGGGATTACACTATAAAAGTTTTGTAAAAGTTATTTGATAAAATGTGAAATATTCAACCAATAAGATCGCCGGTTGCATTTGCTCGAATGCAACCGATGAGCCCATTGGTTAAATTTTTCAAGTTTAATAAAAGATCTTTTATCAAACTTTAACACCATAAAAGTTTGACAAAAGTTCTTTTATAAAACCTGAAAAATGCAATCAACATTCATACCGGTTATATTCGCGCAAATGCAACAGATAGTTTAATTGGTTGAATTCTTCAAGTTTTATAAAATACATTTTATCAAACTTTTATCGTGTAATCCCGCCCTTTTTTGCGTGAATTGATAAAAACACGTTTTTTTTCATTCGGGGAAACTTTTTTCACTTTTTTTTTTCTCAGCTTCTTTGCTGGAAGGATGCGATTTGAAAAAAAAAAATCTGAAACACACACACATTGACTAATGTATTATCAAGTTAGAAATACACTCATGTCCATAAATTAAGGATAATGCCAGCTCCGGCAAATAAAGGTTCAGAAACAAAACAAACGTTACTTATTCATAAAGCCCATTCATTAAACAAAAGATAAAGAACAAAAACGATGGTGTATGTATGATACCATTCATAAAAACTACGATTTTTGCTCCCTGGAGCAATTGTAAAAAATATCTCCTTTACAAAAACTTACTATTACATGGTTGGTATGATGGTTAATCCCATGCGATGAAATACAGTCCGTACAACGCCTAGGCATGCTGAGTATCAAATTATCGATCTGATCTTGGGGAAGATCACTCCACTCAGCAAGCAATGCTCTCCGAAGTTCCGGTACACATGTAGGAGGCGGTTGACGGGCTGCAACTCATCGGCCAAGCATGTTCCACACATGCTCTATCGGATTCAAGTCAGGTGAGAATGCTGGCTATTCCATACGGGTTATATCCTCAGATTCAAGGCATTCGTTTACGATGTTTGCTCTGTGAGGACGGGCGTTGTGATCCATAAACACAAATTCTGCGCCCATGGCACCCCTAAACAAATGTACATGCTGTTCCAGAATGATGTCCCGATAAATTTGGGCTTTCGTGGTTCCGGTTTGAACATGCAGATCTGTTCTGGAACCCAGTATAATTCCACCCCAAACGAGCAATGCTGCACCACCGTAACGGTGTCGTTCAATGATGTTGTCTTGGTTGTAACGGGTACCTGGCGTTCTCAATATGAAAGTCCGACGTGAATCAGACTGCAAGCTAAACCTGGACTCGTCGGAAAACATCACACAAGCCCACTGTGACGATGTCCACATTGCATGTTCTCTACTCCAGGCTAATCGCTGCCGACAGTGAGTTGCCGTGAGCGGAACACATCTGACAGGCCTGCGAGCATATAGACCAATATCTCCCAAACGTCTGTACACGGTTTGCCTTGAAACTGTGGTACCCGTGGCTGCAGATAGCTGACGAGACCGGTCGGATGCTGTGCTCCGTCTGCTTCTTTTGGCAGTTACTGCCAAATACCGGTCTTCATTCGGCGTTGTAACTCGGGGGCGACCTGTACTGTAACGTCTACTGACATTTCTGTTATCTTGGAATCGTTGCCAAAGCCTAGAGATGACACTTTGGGCAATTCCAAGTTCGTCGGATACTTCCATCTGAGTACGCCCACATTCCAGGCGGCCGATAATTCTACCACGTAAAAAATCATCCACATGCGTTCTCTGTGTCATAACTATTCGCTTATGCCACTGAGTGCCTTACAGAACTCTTGTGAACAATTTCACTTCTTTGCCATCATTCTTTATATACCCCCCTCTTACACTTTCGTTATTGTAACGCACTATCGGCATCATCTGGTGGCTTCCTGAAATTTGAATATCATTCTTGCAGATGTGTGTGATAATTCTACAGGTGAAATTTTTACTTTAGATTTCGATTTCCGTGTGATTCTGAATTAGCTTTAATTTATGGACATGAGTGTAATATCAAGTATAATATGTAGAAAAGCGTAGTCATTGAAAATATTGGGGGACTCAAAAATATTGTGTGTGTGGGAGGGATGGAGCTAAAATCCAATCTATATCTTCTATATATATAAAATTGATTTTTTTGTCTGTTTGTCTGTGTGTGTGTGTGTGTGTGTGTGTGTATATGTTCTCTATACATTTTAGATCGATCGTCACCAAATTTTGCATATACACCAAATGGTGGGACCAATTGCAATACATGTGCAGCAAAGGACGCATACAAGATACAACGACGAGTTCATTGGCGTTTGAACGTATGGCCTAGAGAGAAAACAATCGCTATCACCGAGCATGGCCATTTTCCGGTGTGTATCTTCTGCGTTTTGAACGTTCTAGTAACAGCGTATGCATCTGCGGTTCAAATGGTTCTCTATGGCATTATATAACCACGTGTCCCCAGACGAGAGACTTCCACTTTGGCCAACTGCCAGGGTCCAGAATGCTGGCTTGGAAGATAAGAATTCTAGACAGCCCTCTGAACTTCCAACGTTTGCAGAGGTTGATTCGATTCCTGGACCGTAACCTACATCTACTCCACAATAAGACGCGAGCTGCGGGATCAAGGGGACGACATTCGCGCTCGGAGGACCAGTCTTACGAGCCAGCAAGAGAGGCAACACGGTTACCTATCAAAAAGTATAATTTACGGCCAAGAAGAAAAGCTTCGGTTGTTTCACCTAATAATCGATACAATTTACGCCCAAGAAGACAAGTGTCAACTGCTTCATCCTTTTCCGGCGGATGTGAATGAAATGGAGATGCCGGCCATATAGACGTCAATTTATATCTTTTGACAGCTTGATTGATGAGATTGGTATATTCTAGATTGGATATACTCACTTCCAGATTCTAACACATACAAGACAAAAATTATTCTTTGATTATCTATATAAGGACTATTACGATTACGGACTGATTATCTGTGGATGATACTATATGATCACAATTTTTACTCCAGATTATTTATTGTATATATGTATATCACTGTTATTTTCACATAAATTAATAAATTTCTGGATACACCCATCCCTCGGGAAAGCTTCGATATCTCTCTGAGATGGGAAGCGGGGTGTGTCCGGTCGTTGAATGCAGAAATGCTGAAATTTGGTGGTGCTTTCCACCACATCAATAATTTTAGAAATTGTATTGAATTCTCGATTTTTGAAATATTGAGTTCGCTTAGAGATATACGAAGTCCATATAAAATGATTAGTCGGGCCTACTTTTGAGTTGGATATCCATGCAATAACATTGATTTCAACTTTTTATTTACATCTTCTCAAGCATGAAAACTAATGTCTCCGTATTGTCTTTTGATATTCAACTGCATAAATTCATGTTGTTAAGGATGTTTTGAAATTAATTATGGGCCCGTAAAAAGTACATCGAAAAATTCCACAGCTTTAATTATGCATTTTTTGAAGCAGAAACAGGCAGAAATAGATAATTGAAGTTCAAGGGGGTCGGGGGAATCGAAATGCCTAGCACCCTCTTAAAAAAAGAAAAAAAGTATATACAGTCAAACCTCGTTAATGAGTCACTCTTGGAGAGCAAAAATATGACTCGATATGCGGAGTGACTCATTAAACGGAGTAAGCCATAGCTGTGCCATTTCCTGCCTGAAGAAAATAGGGACTTACAAAAAGTGATCCGGTAAGCGGAGTGACGTGTTAACCGGGTGACGCACTAACGAGGTTTGACTGTATTCATTTCTACGTTTCTTTAAATCTAGATTTGTTTATTTCATGAGTCGCGCAGGAAGTCGCCATATTGGTGAACATAAACACGGTTTGCATGTCCCTCAAAGAAAGAGGGAGATATCACGTGATCCACCAAAAAAGCCTCATTGAAGAAAACCCGGGCAACGCCGGGTATTATAGCTAGTCTATATATATAAAATTGATTTTCTGTGTGTGTGTGTGTGTGTGTGTATGTTCTCTATACAAAATGGGACCCGACTTGAACGATAGGCTACTTTAAAATTTCGTCAGACCAGGGCAAATGCCCCAAATGGGCAAAAAACCGTAGGGCAACAATGGTTTTTGGGCCTCAACAATCACTTTCCGAACGTTTACTTTGGTTACCGTGGTTCCCTAGCAATGCGTTTCAGACGTGTTTTATGCCTTTACAATGGCTTGCCGCTTTTTCAATAGTCGTGAGAGTCATCATCAGCATCACTTTGAGGGACAGGCAAAGGATGATCTCATGGAAATCAGTTGTAAAATTGCCGATTTTAATGCAGAAATGCGGAAATTTAGTGGGGGTTTCCTGCCACATCAGTAATTTTAAAAATTGTATAGAATTCTCGTTTTTTGAATTATTGAATTCGCTTAGAGATATACGAAGCCCAGAAGATTAAATATGAAGTAATTAGCCGGACCGGCTTTTTGAGTTGGATATCCATGCAATAACATTGATTTCAACTTTTTATTTATATCTTCTCAAGCATGAAAATTAATGTCTCCGTATTGTCTTTTGATTAAAATTAATTAATTAATAATTTAAAATTAATTATGAACCCGTAAAAGTACATCGAACATTCCACAGCTTTAATTAAACATTTTTGGAGGCTGAAAACAGGCAGATCTCGATAACTTGAAGTTCAGGGGGGGGGGGGCATCAAAATACCTAACGCCCCTTAAAAAAGCCTCACTGAAGAAAACCCCGGCAGCGCCGGGTATTATAGCTAGTATATATATAAAATTGATTTTCTGTGTGTCTGTGTGTATGTTCTCTATACAAATCTACAATTTTAGATCGATCGTCGCCAAATTTTGCATATATACTAAATGGGACCCGACTCGAACGATAGGCTACTTTAAAATTTCGTCAGAGCAGGGCAAGTGCCCCAAATGGACAAAAAACCGTAGGGCAACAATGGTTTTCGGGCCTCAACAATCACTTTCGGAACGTTTACTTTCGTTCACGTGGTTCCCTAGCAATGTGTTTCAGACGTGTATATGCCTTTCCAATGGTTTGTCATTTCTTCAACGCTGCCAGTATATATGTATAATATTTTATGCCTTTATAATGGTTTGCCGCATTTTCAATATACTCTCAGTAATGAGACTTTTTGAATAGACGTCATAATCAGCATCAGCATCGCTTTGAGGGTCAGGAAAAGGGTGATCCTCATAGAAATCAGTGTTGAAATTGCCGATTTTAGGATTGAGTCGCGTGCAGCGTTCGCGAGTGAGCGGGACCCGAGTGCGATGACGTCTACACGCCCTACGCGTAGCGAGGGGATGCGCATATTGGAACGCGTCCCAGTGCACGAGCGTTTTCGAAAGGAAACGATTTCGGGGACTGGAACCTTGTCATTTGGGAGGCTCCCGGATCCTGATTATTGGTCATTAAAGTTGACATCAATGAAGACATAACATTAATTAGAAAGAAAATACGAGTATGCGCTGAAAATATATGCATTAAAATACCGTATATAAAAACGTGAACGCAAAGAAATAAAAAATTAGGATTGATGACAATTCAAAATTAGCGAATAATTAAGCTATTGAAAATTCAGATGTTTCTGATGAATTATTCCTTAAAAAAACTAAAGGTACATAAATTAATGAAAACTTTACATTAATTAATCAAAATTGAAAATGGATAAAAATGAAGATAATTTAGGAGGGATAAAAATTTTAATGAAAATTCAGGGCTTACGAAAATTGATGAAAATATAAAATTCAAAATTTAGAATGAATCACACAATAAACTTAATTATTAGATTATTAATTATATAATTAACAGAAATTGGAATGAATTAATATTGCGAAATTAATTTCCGATATTAATCCCATAATGAATGAAATTTGGAACTTGTGAAAAGTTAAAACAAACGAAACGATTGATCACAATTTAAAATAATAAATAATTCCAAAACTGCTGGAAATTCATATTTAATGGAAAAATAGATTAGTGAAACACCAGAATTAGTGAAATTAATAATTACATTTCAGATTTAATGAAAAATTATTCCTCTATCGATCGGTAAAATATAATTAATGAATATTCGGAATTAAAGCCGAATTCGGAAATTTAATGGAAAATATTTCGTAGGCTATTAAAAAAACAAAAGTGGATTTTTTTTTCTCTAAAAATTCAGAATTAATGACAAATTTTTAAATTCCGAAATTAATGAATCCCATAATGAATTCCAAGAAATAACTCCATAATGAATTCCAAGAAATAACTCCATAATGAATTCCGAAGAATAACTCCATAATGAATTAAAATTTAGAGCTAATGAAAAGTCAAAACCTTGGAAAGAACAATAATATTTAATAAAAACTCAGAAAGAAAGAAAATAATTAAGGAAATAATTATAGAAATAATCAATAATATATGTAAACTAGCTATAATACCCAGCGCTGTCCGGGTTTCCTTCAATGAGGCTTTTTTTGGATCACGTGATACCTCCCTCTCTTTTTCTTGAGGGACATACAAACCGTGTCCAAGTTAACCAATATGACGACCTGCGCGAAATAAACAAATCTAGATTTACACAGAAACGTAGAAATGAATATATATTTTTCTTTTTTTAAGGGGCGCTAGGTATTTCGATCCCCCCCCCCCCTGAACTTCAAGTTATCCATCTGCCTGTTCCAGCTTCCAAAAATCCTTAGTTAAAGCTGTGGAATTTTTTCGATGCACTTTTCACGGGCTCATAACTAATTTTAAAATATCCTAACCCACATGAATTTATGCAAATAAATATCAAAAGAGACAATATGGAGACATTAATTTTCATACTTGAGAAGATATAAATGAAATCAATGATATTGCTCGAATATCCAACTCAAAAGAATAGGTTTGGCTAATTACTTCGTATTTAATCTCCTGGGCTTCGTATATCTCTAAGCGAACTGAATATTTCAAAAATCGAGAATTCAATACAATTTTTTAAATTATTGATGGGGCGGAAAATCCCACTAATTTCCGCATTTCTACAGTAAAAACGACAATTTTAGCACTGATTTCTATGAGGATCACCCTTTTCCTGACTCTCAAAGCGATGCTGATTATGATTATGACGTCTATTCGAAAAGCCTCATTACTGGGAGGATTGAAAAAGTGGCAAACCATTATAAAGGCATAAACTATTATACATATACTAACAGGATTAAAGAAGTGACAAACCGTTGTAAAGGCATATACACGTCTGAAACGCATTGCTAGGGAACCACGGTAACCAAAGTAACCGTTCGGAAAGTGATTGTTGAGGCCCAAAAACCATTGTTGCCGGACAGTTTTTTGCCCATTTGGGGCATTTTCCCTGGGCTGACGAAATTTTAAAGTAGCCTATCGTTCAAGTCGGGTCCCATTTGGTATATATGCAAAATTTGGCGACGATCGATCTAAAATTGTAGATTTGTATAGAGAACATACACACACACACACACACACACACACACACACACACACACACACAGAAAATCAATTTTATATATATAGATAGATAGATAACGTTGATATTAAGCAACATTTTTCATAAGAGAATACGAACTCTATCAAAATGACGGTTTCATTTTTAAAAAACCCCTACCGAATACAAGGAATCGTGCCCGCGGGACACGAAAATCTGCGGCTCAACAGCAGCGCCAACAAGTGCGCGCGTACACGCGCTTGGCGTAGTGTCACCTCGTGTCTCAATTTGCGCTGTCTTTCTGATTTCCGTTGGCTGCAAAACATAGTGCTGCCCTGCTTCGTGTCGCGAACGCTGCACGCGGCTCAATTTGCGCTTTGCCTTAATGTAAAAATGCGCACGCACACACACTCTCTCTCTCTCTCTCTCTTACTTTTGAGGTGGATATTCAGCAAGCATGGAAATTACTGTCTCCGTATTGTTTTTTAATATTGAACTGCATAAATTCATGTAGTTTAGGATGTTTTGAAATTAATCCTGGGCCCATGAAATACATCGAAGAAAGTCCACAGCTTTAATTAAGCATTTTTGGAAGCAGAAATAGGCAAATGGATAACTTGACGTTCAGGGGGGGGGGGGATCGAAATACGTAGCGTCCCTTAAAAAAGGGGGGGGGAATATATTCATTTCTACGTTTCTTTAAATCTAGATTTGTTTATTTCATGAGTCGCGCTGGAAGTCACCATATTCGTTAACTTGGACACGGTTTGTAAGTCCCTCAAAGAAAGAGGGGAGACATCACGTGATCCAAAAAGCCTCATATGAAGAAAACCCTGGCAGCGCCGGGTATTAACAGCTAGTGTATCTATAATATCGAGATGGCGGCAGATATCGATTGAGCTCGAGGTCATCCAAATTTATGTTGAAAAGCTTGTACGTGAAGGGGTTAAGAGTGAAACAGTTCTGCCTTATAAATATTGAAAATAATTTTATTTCATTAATTCTTTGATTATGCATGGAAAAACCGGAAAAACTGGCGTCTCGAAAGCCTTTTTTGGGATAATGAATTTAATAGTGAAAAATCGGAAAATATCTCGCAACCCTAGTCTGGCAGCACAATGGTTGAAAAACGCTAACATTTACAACATAGAGATTGTTCTGAAAGCAGATATTCGAGGAACATTGGGCCAAGCTGGGCCAGAATGTAGCCAGCCTATGCCGCATGGTGCTTTATTGCAGCAGGGGGAAGGCAAACATTGGAAGAAAATATTTGCGAATGACTATTGGGCTCGACTGGACACGAGTGTGGCTCTTCCTTAAGGTATAGATGATTGAAATGAATGAAAAAAATTGGGGGATTTTGAATGAGTGGCGGAGATGGATTGAATAATTGAGAAGGATGGGAGAAAGTATTAGGCGGATTGAATGAGAATAATTAAGAGATGCATTGAATGAATAATGTAGAAAAAGAAGTGGAATAAATGTGAAGTGGAATAAATGAATAATTGAGAGAGGATTGAATGAATAACATAGAGATGGAATGAATGAATAACATAGAGATGGAATGAATGAATAACATAGAGATGGAATGAATGAATAACATAGAGATGGAATGAATGAATAACATAGAGATGGAATGAATGAATAACATAGAGATGGAATGAATGAATAACTGAGAGAGGATTGAACGATTAAAGGACGGGAGTAAGTATTAGAGGTGGATTGATAGGAAGATGAATAATATAATTGGAGGATTGAAGGAATCGTCGAAAAATTGGATGATGGAAGGATCCATTAAAAGATGGGAGGATTTATTGAAAGATTAATTATATTATTGAAGGACGGATTGTGAATGCTGAAGGAATTGATTGAGTTCTGAATGAATTGATTGAAAACTTTAAAAAATTGATTGAAAACTTTAAAAAATTGATTGAAAACTTTAAAAAATTGATTGAAAACTTCAAAAAATTGATTGAATACTTAAAGAATTAGCTAAATGATTCACTAGAATTGTTTGAACGAACGATCGAAAGATTGATTGAACAAACGATCAAAGATTGATTGAACAAACGATCAAAGATTGATTGAACAAACGATCAAAGATTGATTGAACAAACGATCAAAGATTGATTGAACAAACGATCAAAGATTGATTGAACAAATTCGGACATTGATTGAACAAATTCGGACATTGGTTGAACAAATTCGGACATTGATTGAAAGTTCGAATGAACAATTGAAAGACTGATTGGAAGTTGGAATGGAAAATTTAACGATTGACTGAATTAAGTCTGCCGATATATGCGTCCCCCCCAAATGATTGATCGATATTTCTTTCAGAACATTATTTTGTTTTTGGAATATATATAAGTTTGGTAATTTTTTAGCCTCCATCGAAGAAAACAACTCGTTTTATGCATGGGTTAGTGAGAATGTGCGAAAATGAAATTCCTTTCGAAAGATTTCAAGCTCATTTCTTAAGAATTTTGTGTTTCTTTGCTCTCCCGTAAAAGTGAAACATGAATAAAAGAAAAGCGATTCACATTCATGAAGTAAATTTCATCCCACGAAATACAATAATAAACTTGTGCTTTTTGAATTTCATGTATTCATGAGAATCTCAAAGAAACATCTCATTTTATCTTCGAACCAAACAAATTTATGGGTTTTTTTTTCCCCCAGCGCTTTATAATGCAGGGGAATATTCAGGTGGGTTTCATATTATGCCCACACATTCCTCAGCAGCTCGAGCTGTGGGTTTCTCTTCTTACGTAGTAATCGAAGTTACGAGAAATGGGGGCTGGTCCCACGTAATTTTGCGTCCCCACGTGGGTTGCGTGAAATACGATCTTGGTTACGGCCTTAGAATGAACAATCCTGTAGTTTCGAGTTCAGGTCGATTAGGTTGAAGCTGTAATTTCAAGGATATCGAAATATAGACCCGTATTGAATGAGTCCCGTTCATCTGTCATCTGAGTCCCTTTATCTACGAGTCCTATATGCCGCCGAATACTTTGCTATAATTCAAACGAGAAATTCAATGGATGTCCTGTACGTGGTTCCGTTAAATCTACGTGGATGCCGTATAGAAAGTTCTTAGTAAAAAGAGCTAATTTCTTGACCTTATATAATATTCGTTACTTCAAGACCGGCGACGATTGTCAACTTAGAGTCAAATGACTCCAGTGCGGTTCTGGGATATCGTGAGGGGAGGGCATAGGTGCCAATACTTCCGATTTACCCGGAAGCTTTCCGATTTTTCAGCCTTATTAAAATCTTCCGGTCGGAAATCCAATTCTTCCGATTTTTCGTATCTTCATAGACAAATCCCTAAAAGTCATCAAATTGAGCTTTGTTTGAATGGAAAATCCCTAAAGAAAGTAGTACTAGTAGTAGTAGTACTCTTCCAGTCCTTGCAATTTCAGGCTGACCCCGTTTCCCGAGGAAAAATATGGGGGAATCAGGATTTCAAGTACGAAAAATTGATAATTTTCGCCAAATATGATGCCAAAAGCGGCTAATTATAGCTGACAAAAATCAGGACAGCTAAAATGCGTCCTGGAAAAACGGGCTTTATATATGGTCACCCATGGAAATTTCCGAAAAGTCCCTGGTTTTTCCCTTTTATTTGTTTGATATGTTTTCTTTGATGATAAACTACAAATTTTTCAAGTCTGTGAATTGGCATCTATGGGACCGGAGAAACAGGGAAAAATCGAATGAAATGGGAGCCATGATAACTGGTTGGAGGTACAGATAGAGTTGTTGAGATAATTTAGATAGTTTTTGTCGAACCCCGGTGATTTTCGGTACATGAGGGCTTATTACACAGGGACCTACAACTTATTGTCGATTCTGAACGGCAGCCTTTTTGTACTCACGGAGAGGTTGGTGCGCTAAACCCTCGATGTGGTACTCCTCCCTGCGTTAGTAATCTTTTCTTGTGGTCATGTAGCCGTTTCCGTTGTACCCCCTGTGTCAGTAAAGTTTCTGACAAGGACGAACCGGATATTGAACTCGCGACACCTCTAAACATCCTTTGGTACCTTAGACGAATATCTTATCTGTGAAAAAATAATCATCTGGGAACAAATAAAAAGCTTTTGAGTGAAATATAGTGGGGAAGTGTGACTGTTTTCAGAATACAGTCAAACTACCAATAGAACCAGGGCGATCCTGCATGGACCCATATGGAAATGGCCCGGGGCTTCATGTCTATAGTTAGACCAATATGATTAGAACTGGTACTACGATTTTCGCGAGTAGTATTCAAATATTCAAGCTCTTACTTCCATCTATGTACAGCATCTCAGAATATCACTTCGTTCTTAGGACCCAAGATATTGATTGATACAGTCCTATCCCCTTCCCAGAAGGAAGTTCAAGGAAATGTAGACCAGAGTAGGCGTGACTCTAGGGTAATATGTCGCAAGGGGTTTTTTTAAATGTAGGGGAGCATATGTCTAAAGTAAAGTTTCTTCTGAAAGTTTATGTAAATTTTTTTTGCATACCAAGGTTATATAACGTTATATTTCAGTATAGGGAACATATAAATGTTTGGTGTCAATTTTTATTTTCACCGTGAGGGTTGAATTGGTCAATCATAAGGTATATAAAATTTGTACTGTTTTAGGGGTCACAATTGATCAATTTTGTCGCACCAAGGTCATTTTCTGCACACGAAGGCTGATTAGACCGGGGCCTACAATTTATTGCCGATTCCGAACGGCAAGTTATTTTTTTTTTCATACTCATCGAGAGGTTGGTGCCCTAACCCCTCGATGGAGGGATTCCCTGCGGACTGACGAGAATCATTAAACGTGACAGACGTGCAACCCTTCCGCAAATTGCTGCAGATTTCAATGCTGGGCCATCAACAAGTGTTAGCGTACGAACCATTCAACGAAACATCATCGATATGGGCTTTTGGAGCCGAAGGCCCACTCGTGTACCCTTGATGACTGCACGACACAAAGCTTTACGCCTCGCCTGAGCCCGACAACACCGACATTGGACTGTTGAGGACTGGAAACACGTTGCCTGGTCTGACGAGTCTCGGTTCCAATTGCTTCGAGCTGATGGACGTGTACGAGTATGGAGACAACAACCTCATGAATCCATGGACCCTACATGTCAACAGGGGACTGTTCAAGCTCGTGGAGGCTCTGTGATGGTATAGGGCGTGTGCAGTTGGCGTGATATGGGACCCCTGATACGTCTAGATACGACTCTGACAGGTGACAGGTACGTAAGCATCCTGTCTGATCACCTGCACCCATTCATGTCCATTGTGCATTCCGACGGACTTGGACAATTTCAGCAGGACAATGCGACACCCCTCACGTCCAGAATTGCTACAAATTGGCCCCAGGAACACTCTTCTGACTTTAGACACTTCCGCTGGCCACCTAAATCCCCAGACATGAACATTATTGAACATATCTGGGATGCCTTGCAACGTGCTGTTCAGAAGAGATCTCCACCCCCTCTTACTCCTACGGATTTATGGACAGCCCTGCAGGATTCATGGTGTCAATTAACTCCAGCACTACTTCAGACATTAGTCGAGTCCATGCCACGTCGTGTTGAGGCACTTCTGCGGGCTCGCGGGGGCCCTACACGATATTAGGCAGGTGGACCAGTTTTTTTGGCTCTTCAGTGTACATATATATTTATTTCATAAAAAAATGAATTTTTTTCAATATTTACATTTTAAATTAAATTTTAAATAAGAATGAGTCAATGAAATATTTCAATCTTTTAGTTCTTATACCTACGACATCCTATCGATAGGACGTTGCATCCAACAGTCCTACAACGATAAATCATTCAATCATAACACTTCACTCATAGTTTGAAAAACTGGTGGCAGATGGCAGCACTACACATAACAAGCATTACAGAGAAACAAAAAAAACAACTTCACGTCAGGTTTCACTACACGTACACGTACATTCCCGCATGTACCGATACGTTGGGGGTTCCGCGGGGGGGTGTGTGGGTGGGGTGCATGTGTGGTGTAGCAGTAGTAGGTAGGGCCTCCAAAAAATATCTCGGGGATCCATGATGTTCTTAAGTCAGCCACCTCGTTGGGAAATTTGCCTGTTGTGGCGTTGTATTTGTATTCTTTTTGTGAAAAATTAACCATTTTCCTTATACATAACCTTTGAATTTCAATATTATATGGTTACGTGAATGGCATATCATTTTATCATGCACGCAAGCTGTTTTTGATGAATTTTCTTGAATATTTTTTAAACAATTAAGTACTAGAGATATGTGAAATTTTATACTGGCGTAGGATAGCATATTAAATAAAAAAAGTGGGAAGAAAATTTCTAATAAATCAATTGTTAAATAATATTTTTAATGATATTTTAACTTTCCCCCATGTTAGAGGGTATACGACCCCTTAAGACGTTTATAGTTATTTGATCATTTTTGTCGGACCACGGTAGTTTTCTGCACACGAGGGCTAATTAGACCAGGACCTACAATTTATTGCCGATTCCGAACGGCAGGATTATTTTTTTATACTCATCGAGAAATTGGTGCGCTAACCCCTCGGTGGAGTGACTCCCTGCGGTAGCAATTTTTTCTGCAATCATGTCGCCGTTTCCGTTGAACTCGCGACATCTCTAAACATCCTTTGGTACTTTAGGCGCGTATATTATCGACCTGGGCTACTGCGTGCCTATAGTTGTTGTAGCAAATGATCATCACAAATATTTTGTACAATAATGATATTTTCCGTACTAAGGTAATCAGAAATTTGCACGAAATTAATCTGTATTTTGTGTACATAATGTAATGTGGTTCGGTGAAAAATGTACATTTTGCGCGCGCGGTTCAGTTTCTCATCGCATTCTGAAGAATCGCCAACAGATACATCGACACCACGTAATCGCGAATTCATGCATTTTCCTTCCATCTCCTGCATTCACAGCTCTTTTCATAGGCCTGCCTCCCAGGAAAATATTATATTTTGTGTTATCAAAATTTTATAAAACATTGGCTGGGTAAGAAAATAAACTTTGTTAAAAAAACTTAAAAAATAAACCTTTTTTTTTTATTTCATTTTAGCTGGTGAACCTGGAAAATGAAATTGTAAATTTTTACACCAAAACATTTTAAACTTCCTCTTTCCCTAAAGAACCAACATAACCTTGGTGTAACAAATTTACACCAGAAATTTTTACTAAATTATACATGACCAAAAGTCAAAATCTATAACAATTAATCAATTTGACCTTTAATTTAGCCTCGTGACCTTGAAAATGAAAATTCACGAAAAACATTTTCAAATTCCACTTGCCCTAATGGGCCAATATGACATGGTTGTAAAAAAATTTATAAAGTTTTTTACTAAACTACACACGCTCCTACAATATTTATTGGCTGTGTATATCCGTTATATCCCTCTGTATTTTATGGAGCAGAAAATGCAATTCGGTTCTTGGGAGGGATGACTACTGTCTTTTCGTAAAACTCCGTGTTTGGCCTAGCCCAGTAGTCTGGAGGTCGACCTTATCTATAAATTTCTTGTTTATAATAAACTTGGCTTCATCTGAATTCAATTAAATAAGTTGAAATTGTCTCGCTCCTGGATGAATATGGGGTGCTTTGATAAGACCACTGTCTGGCCACATTGTGTCTGTAGCTTGTCCGCCTACATTGTGTTCCATATGTAATGTGAAATTCCATATGAATACGTGCGATGGCTTGCATTTCAACAATGCATTGAGTGAAATACCATCTTTCATAGAATTCAGATTTAAAAGAATACGTATCGCTAACAGGAAAAGAAACTGCAGAAGAATCTGAAAATTTCCCATAAGTGCATGTTTTGTAGGTACTTTCAATCTGGAAGCACTGAAATTTCGCGCAACACATTTCCGAAAGCGAAAACTTAAAAAATGAGGTGTCAAAACGTATGTCTCGGCATGACTCATGTAAGTCCCGTTTTACATGTGATTTGGGGGTAGATTTGGTGATTATTACCTGCACGGCAACTTTTTTCCTCATGGGGGAAAAAGAAGGTGGGACGGAGATCCATCACAAAAGAGTCCCATCTGTGTTGCGGAATATTCCGCAATACAGTACCTCCTCCCTCCAACCAGTTATCATGGCTTCCATTTCATTCGATTTTTCCCTGTAGCTCCGGTTCCATAGGTGCCAATTCACAGACTTGAAAAATCTGTAGTTTATCATCAAAGAAAACATATCAAACAAATAAAAGGGAAAAACCAGGGACTTTTCAGAAATTTCCATGGGTGACCATATATAAAGCCCGTTTTTCCAGGACGCATTTTAGCTGTCCTGATTTTTGTCAGCTATAATTAGCCGCTTTCGGCATCATATTTGGCGAAAATGATCAATTTTTCGTACTTGAAATCCTGATTCCCCCATATTTTTCCTCGGGAAACGGGGTCAGCCTGAAATTGCAAGGACTGGAAGAGTACTACTACTACTAGTACTACTGTGTTGCGGGTGACTTCGACCTCCTCTCCCATAATCCTTTGTGCCACGAAAATTGCTGTCAGCTCCTTCGTCGGCCATCTTGAGCCAACCACCCGTTCAACCCACGTGACCAGTGACGACTTCCGAAAATAAGGGGGGATACCGGCATAAACTAAACACCATGTAGTGAAAATCCCCGTTACCGGGAACTTCCCGGGATATTTTATTACACATACAAACGGGGCTTTTTTTTTTTTACATTGTACAAAGAATTGAAAAATTTAATTTTCCCATTATTTTGATCTTCCTGAATAACATATAATCAGTCTCAATATGTTATAATTATTTTTCTTCAATCTTTGGTTAAGAACTACTGCTATAAAGCAATATCTGTCTCACCATCAAATGCATTCTCTTGCATTGGTCACGGCCAAGAACATTGTATAAATAAATAAAAGCAAAATTTGAGTGATTGGAAACCAAGAAATGTTTTTCGAAAGACTAATAATTACCAATCTTTTGAAAAACATTTCTCAAAATACTTCATTTCGTATTTCTTAGCTTCTAAAATAAAATCAGGGTTATTATTTTCTATGCTTCTATGTATAAATATTTCTCTCCTCGAACCACCTAATAGGAAAATTAATGAAAAAAGAAATGTAGTAGAGAGCGTAGTATCAATTTTGTGTTTTACCTCTATTTTCAATCTCTGTCTGAAATGAGATTTTCTCCTCTCATATCAGCAAAATCCCAATTAACAACTCTTTCAAAGTCGTTTTTTTACTATCATGCTCTTTCTCGATCTTTCTCCTTCTACAGATGTTTTGATGCGCCATCGGGGATTGACGCTTATTTCTATTCTTAGTCTTTTGAGCCCGATGCCATGGCAACGCAACATACATACTCTTCGGATCGGAAAATGATGGCTTATCTCGCCACGTGTGCAACACATTTCAAGGCTCACGTTAAATACTGTACTCTATCGTTTCTCAACGTTTCTTAACTCAAAGACTAGTAAAATAACGGAGAGAATTCGACGGACGTCTAACTAACACCATGAGTTGCGTGGCTATTATGTCAGTGTATTTTACTGGACATTCCTGCATTTTTTGTCGATTCCGACTTTCTACAATCGTTCCGTTTCTGTCAACGAAATTTATTCGAATTTGTAATCTTTACTTATAAAATGGTAAATGAAGATACAGCCTAACTTCCATAACTTATGAACTATAGTATACTATGACAATCTATATATATATATAATTGATTTTCTGTGTGTGTCAGGGTTATTATTTGGTGTGTATGTTTTCTATATACAAATCTACAATTTCTAATCGATCGTCGCCAAATTTTGCATATATACCAAATGGTCCCGACTTGAACGATAGGCTACTTTAAAATTTCGTCACAGCAGGGAGCAGGGCAAATGCCCCCAAATGAGCAAAAAAACTGTCGGGCAACAATGGTTTTGGGCCTCAACAATCACTTTCGGAACGTTTACTTTGGTTACCGTGGTTCCCTAGCAATGCATTTCAGACGTGTATATGCTTTTACAATGGTTTGTCACTTCTTTAACGCTGCCAGTGTGTATGTATAGTAGTTTATGCCTTTATAATGCTTTGCTACTTTTTCAATCCTCCCAGTAATGAGAGTTTTTGAATAGACGTCATAATCATCATCAACATCACTTTGAGGGACAGGCAAAGGATGATCCCCCATAGAAATCAGTGCTAAAATTACCGATTCTACTTTAGAAATGCGGAAATTTAGTGGGGTTTTCCGGAACATCAATAATTTTAAAAATTGTATTGAATTCTTGATTTTTGACATATTGAGTTCGCTTAGAGATATACGAAGCCCAGGAGATTAAATAGGAAATAATTAACCCCGGACCTACTTTTGAGTTGGATATCCATGCAATAGCATTGATTTCAACTTTTTATTTACATCTCCTCAAGCTCGAAAATGAAAATGTGTCTGTATTGTCTTTTAGTATTCAACTGCATAAACTCACGTAGTTCAGGTAGTTTTAAAAATAATTATGGGCCCATAAAGTACATCGAAGAATTCCACAGCTTTAATTAAGCATTTTTGGAAGCTGGAACTGGCAAATGGATAATTGAAGTTCGCGGGGGGGGGGGAATCGAAATAGCCCCTTGAAAAAAAGGTAAAAAAATATTCATTTCTACGTTTCTTTTAAATCTAGATTTGTTTATTTCATGAGTCTTGCCAGAAGTCGCCATATTGGTTAACTTGGACTCGGTTTGCATGTCCCTCAAAGAAGAGGGAGGTATCACGTGATCCGAAAAGCCTCATTGAAGAAAACCCGTGCAGCGCCGGGTATTATAGCTAGTGAGTAAATATAAACACTCATCTCACATGTTAGTCATGATCACCGTTTTCGCCGTGAAATACAATCTACTGCCAGCTCCAGCTGTTCTCCGTTTCCCACTCATTCACAACTTTCAGCCATTACAACGACAATTTGCCGAATTATGGCAACGTTTTGATGACAATTGACACCGCCTCGTATTTTGTTGTGTTTCAGATCAGTTTCCGTACTTTTCCTCAACGAAAATGGTTCCCCGGTCATGATGAATGTCTTTTTAATGAAATTCATTTCACAGGTTAACGCGATTTGCTGCGATCCTTTTTATTTCAAGCCTACTTTTTTTTATTTGAACATATAAGAATAATACTAATGCTAATATATATGAAAACATTTTTCATTTAGTTAGAATTAAAATTGTCGGGTCTGCTTGCGGATCACTTGTGCCATCGTCGCGGACCATAGGTTGAGAAACGCTGCTGTGCTCTATTATTGAACACGTTATTTCAAGATTTTAGACGGTAGCTGATGACGATGGTTGCCATCAAATTACAGCGAATATAACACTATATTTTAGTGTCAAGTTCTGTTTAATACTGTATAATACGTACTGTCTATATATGAACTAGTCAAATTTGGTTGCGAAGACATCGACAGCGAAATTTCGTCGTTATAACTAAAGCTTAATTTTTCAAGACTTTCCTTTGCGAGAAATATAATCAAATGCAATCAAAAATAAACTGTGCACGAAGTTGACATTTCAGTACAATTAAGGCGGTCATGTTTGATCGGGAAAAATACAAGAAGTCGAGATTCTAAACCAATTCACGCAAAAAATGTTGCCAATTGTCGTCGAAATTGCCAAACACGTACATTACTTATAAATAACTGTTGGCGAGAAATGCATTGACAAAAACAAGTATGCAGTGATTTGAAATGTATCTTACGGGGAAAAAAGAGCATAACAAAGAGTTCAGGGTATCGTATAAATTCGTAAATACTTTAAAAATTCAGAAAATTTGAGGAAATTGGTATATTTGAATTCGGATTGCAAAAAAGTTATTCTCACGAAAGATTTCTTTTTTTTTTTTGGTACAAAACGTTAGTTTACATTTTCGTCGATAGATGGCACTCACGTCAGTCCGATCGAAGTGATATAGACCTGAACTTTCCTTCAATCTATTTTGAGACCAGAGTGTTCGTAATGCTTAAGCCGTCGATTCCTGGCTGAGATAAAACAACTTCAACAATAGTTCTTTATCTCCCAATGTCAAAATCACACAACGAGAACTTATATAAGTGCCAGTAACAGGAGAATTCGGAAGTGAACTTTTAATCGTACACCCAACATTTTATAGGACTCCGATTTGCATATTGCCCGCTTTTGCTCTCTAAGCGAGATAGGCTCGCATTTGCGCCTCGAAGTTGGGAACCACAGAAAACCAACTTCAGCCGACCACCACTATGGCGACGGTGGGGCTCGAATCTTCTGAGTGCATGCTTGGCCCTAACGTATTTATGTTGTCGAGTTGCGCTTGTTTCGTGTTCATGCTGCCATCTGGCTTCCATTTTCTGAAGTAAGGATGGAAATGCTTGAATTTTCATGTTATGTCAGTATCGTGTTGTAGGCCAGCCTGCTGTCTGAGGATAGACATTTTCAAATGTGAAATCGGCCCACATTCGTGCCTTGAAGCTGGAAAACAGCAGAAAACGAACTTCAGCTTACCATCACTGTGCCGTCAACGGGGTTTGAACCTGGATCCTCAGGACGAGAGTCCAGCTCGATGCCCACACGACCGCACGGTGGCTTTTGTGCCATCTGCAGGAATTCAGATGAACTATTCAAAATGTTTTTTCTTTTATCCTTGACAATAGGGATTTTGAAAATTTTGCAGCGTAATAAGAGGGGACACTGTCGGTGCTTCTTTTAACTCATGGGTCTCACTCGAGGGGGCTTGGATGCATGGGGGGGGGGGGTCACGATTATTTGAAATCCAGCAGTATTATTTTCAAGAGAAAGTATGAAAACTGGTAGGCTGTAATTTTTACCCAGATAGGGACATGAACATCACGTTTCAGTGATGCCCATGATAATCTTAAGACGGTCCTAAAGTCCATGAATTTGCACCAGGTTGGAACCCTGCCAGCTAATAGAGAGACATATTGACGAATCAAGAGCTTTGATTATAATCATCACCAGGAGAAAAGCTCCCGTACAAGAACTCTATCAATTGTTTTAAGTGAAATAATCATGATGCTAATCATTCAATCATACTGCGTTCATCCGAGTTGTCGGTGAATATCTCCTGCGTACAAAATGATGCACATTTTTTTGTGCTTTACCATCATGCTCCCATGGTATGTTAGCCCTCATCATCAATGGTTTAAGCGAGCAAGGCTCCAGCACGGGCACCCGGGACAAATCTTATTATTTTTGTTTGGCCTTTTTTTACATTATAAATTCATTACAGAGGAGCCCCAACAAATATTTCAGTTGATCCAGGGAACCTGGCTGAAGGTTACGGGGCCCATGGGTGAGGACCGAGATTCTCGTGTGGAAAAGGAAACTTTTTGTGCTCATTCCTACATGAAATGGACCCTATGACTATTTTTTTCCACGTAGTGGGCGCATTCCCCTTTTATTTCACCTGCGCTTGTTTCTCTGCGCACAGAATTTTGATATCTCGTTATCTTCGCAATATGAAACAATAAAATGCTACCGTATACAGTATAAGAGGATTTTTCTCTGCTCAGCAAAAGACTGCGTACAGGGAGCATTCACCTCATCACAGGGAGACATTCTCTAACTCTAATGTCCACACTTTGCAAACTTATTCACCGTGAAAAAACTACCCAAAAACTCTTAGCAGGTATAGAGAGCTTTAATCATTCAAGCCAAATCAAGTCATGGTGTCTTTCTTCGTTACTTTTGTCCATGACCAATAAGCGGGTAAAAAAATAAAATTTTATCAGTAAAAATCCACGTTTTCTCTTTAGAAAACATTAAAAACAATGTGTTAACTGTTTTCTGTAATTACATGTAAGAACATTATTGAACTGAAACTACTACTGTCACCTGTCAACTAAAAATACAAATGTTATAATTATTCGATCGAAATTTATGACCGGTTTTTCATCAATGTGTCACATTGAAAAGCCGATACGGTATGATATTGTTACTATCTAGAGACGATAGATGGCGATATTCTTTATCGCAATCTTCTGTTAGCGACGAGAGTTGATACCGGTTTCGGTTTATCGGGCAAAACTGCGATTGGCGGAGAACTGGTGGGAACATTCAGGAAGGTTCCGCTCCTCCAGATAGTGGTTCAACACCTCCGTACGGTGGCGCCGCCAACTTGGAAACTGTAAAGTAGAATTTTGTAGAATGTTCCTTTTCTCGAAGTTTCGACAGACCTTTAAATAGTAGGGAGTTGCTGTGAAAAAGAGATTCGATTAGAGATAGACGGGATGAAAAGTCAGTCGCGATTGAAGGTTGAGAGAAAGTTGTTAGCTCTCTGATTAGGTTGTAAATACGTGCAAATTGCTGTTCTGTAAATAAATCTGTGTTTGTCCGTCGAACCGCTTCTTGTTTTGCAATCTCGAAGTCTTGTGGAAAATTATCCGGAGCAATATATATTTTTTGAGCAATAATATTAGTTGAGTGATCAAGTTGACTTCAAAACAGTTTTTGTTCGTGTGTGTGGTAAATTAACGTTAGTAAAATACGCAGGGATAAAAGAACGAAAAAGACCAGGCAGTTCACGTCTGAGTTATCCTCCTCTTCATTACAATTAATAAATGATGCTACCACTTGCGCATCTTACTTATATCAATTTACCGCACACAAATAGCAACTGTTAAAATTTTGAAGCAAACTTGACGATTCAACTAGTATTATTACTCAAAAAATATTTACCAATATCATACTGTATCGATTTTTTCTATGTGGCACATTAATCAAACACCGGTTATCATTTTCAATCTAAGAATCACAACAGTTGTATTTTCTATTCGATAGGTGACAGCAGTAGTTCCAGTTCAATGATTTTTCTTTACACAGGGTGGTTACACAATACCCCTGGCCGCATTTTAGTGGCGAACCGTTGATCTCTAGAGAGACATACTTCCAATTAAAAAAGGTATCCAAATAATGTGTAATAGTCAGATACGTCATTAATGTAGCAAGGGGTATATATAATACTTATTTTAAAGCAAAAAAATTAACTTTTTCTCACAGTCCCCAGGTGTCTTCAAAAACCGAATTAGAAAGTTGTTGCCTTGACTCTCATGATGCCTCTACAAAACAATTCCACGTTTCCAGGTACAATATTTGCTGAGTATTTGAATTCACCAATCGGAGGAAAGAGTTGAGGAAAACAGAGAAAACAGCAGAAACCAACCAACGGATAACACTTCTATCCGTGATTTGTGCTGTTCTTTCCCAACTTTCCTCTGTTTTTTAAATTCAAATATCTCTGCGAATATTGCCCGTGAAAACGTGACATTTGGAGTACTCATTCCCCCAAATCACCCACTCTGGTCTATAGCTCGCTTAGTCCCCCCCCCTTCCCTTCCACACCGTAAATACGCCTCTGTTTCTAATTTACCTTTGATGCGGACGTGCCCACTTTTGGAATCAAGAAATCCGGGAACTTTCGGTGGATGGGAGGGGGCTCGCGCCCATAGACAGCGGATCACGAAAGAAATTTTCAATCAATTAGGAAAAGTGCTCCCTACGCAGGCAGGTCCTGCGTAGTCTCTGAGCAGAATATAATAATGCAGGGCGATTTCGATATGGAATGATATCATCCGAATTAATCAACTTTCCGATAAGAGGTAACTGTGGGTAGTTTGTTTTCAATTTTTATGTTATAGAAACGGGTGGTGATCTGGGGGGGGGGGGGAATAGCCATCCAAGTGCCGCGAATATCATGGAAACGCACTCGGTCCCGTAAAATACTAGACTACCCAATATGAACCTACACAATAAATTGCCGCTCCCAGGATCCGCACCTGATTTGGAATGTCTTCACGCTTTATTTTCAATGCAACCGTATCGCGACAGCTTTATATCACGGCTTCAGCACACAACAGCGACCGCGTAGAGCTCCCAAGGACCATCACCATACATGTCGTAATCTACGACTCCCTATTTTCTTATTTATCAAAAAAAAAAAAAAAAATTAGGCTACGGTAAGTATTTTTTTTTTTCATTAACTTCTAAAATGAGTTTAGAACTTTCGACCCACCCTGTATATTTCTCGCATCTTCACCGAGATATCTCGTCCTTGAGCGGGAAGAGGTTAAACATTCCAAAGACGTCTACAAAAATGCTTTCAATTTTCCAACAGAGAACTCAAGTTACAACCCACGCTTTTATTACGACCCATAAAAATTTGAAACACGAATAAAACCCGAGTCTTTTCCGCTGCCAGGTTCTGTCTATTTAAATTCGAATGAAGCGATCAGAAGAATAAAAATATTATACTGTAAGAGTTACGCACACAATGTGAATGTACAAATTGAGCGCCATTTTTTAATATGGTACTCTTTTAAAAACTGAAAAAAAAACTCTTATTTTGATGGTTTTATTTCTTTAGGCGTTTCGATAAACGATCGTCGTTAAACGGTCGTTTCACGTGTTAGGCGATCGTTTCGTTTTATTTAATGGGTACTTCAGGCGCTTTTGCCTCTCCTTATTGAGAGAGAGCGAGCCTTATTTTAACACATTTATTGAACGAGACGCGTCTTGTTACGAATTGCTGTTCACGAATGTCGCGTGAATAAGTTCTTAAATAGATTATTTGCATAACAATAAAAACAGCAAAAATAATGGATGGAGAAAGACGAGACGTTGTCTCGATGACAATATCGATTGGAGATTTTTCTTTCAACTGTGGTTTTTTTCCAGTGGATGCTGCGACCGTTTCTTTTTATGTAGTGTACACTTATTTTTCGTGCAGATATTTTATTCATTGTTGTAGAATTAATTGTTCGTGTCGTACCAATGTAATAGTTGGTTATGTGGGGGGGGGGGGTAATAGACGTTCTCAAAGACGATTTCTACTGTGTTCCATCTTCAGAATCTAAGCATAATTAATGTTTGTGCCTTTTGTCAATATATTGATAGCAATTATTGCACTTATTATTTTTTCTTAAGCTTAACGAACAACCATTTTGCAGTCAACAATCGCGGATGAGTAATCAAGAATCGCAGATCAAGTCTTCAAACTGGGTATAGGAAGACTTCGAGGATATTTGAAATATTGGAAACTAGTTTTAAGAAGTTTAGAGGAGCATTCAAAAAGTGTAGAGAGTAACGAAGAATTGTAGAGGTGTCATCAAGAAGTAGCGATAAGTAATCAAGAATTATAGAAGGGTGTTCAAAAATTTTTTAACACTCTTGAACTATCTACTCAAAAAATGCCGATTCATAATCAATAAGTGTACAGATAAGTAATCAAGACTTGTAGGCGAGTAATCAAGTGGCGTATATGAGTAATGTAGAATTGAAGATGAGTGATCAAGAATTCAAGGCTTGCAATCAAGAAATGCAGATGAGTAACAAAGAATTGTTGGTGAATGATGAATAGTCACAGATGATTAATCAAGAAATATTAATGAGTAATCAAAATTGTAAACGAGTAATAGAGAATTTTTTGTGAGTTATCAAGAATTTTTGCTCATGCTGAAGAAGCGCAGATGAGAAAACCGTGTGATGAGTAAAGAAATGATGATCAACCGAGAAGTGAAGATTAGAAATCAGGAATTGTAGGTCAGTAATCAAGAAGTGTCGACGAGTAATCAAGGATTTTAGACGAGTTAGAAAGGTATTTAGATGAGAATTCACGACTTGTGGAAGAGTGATCAAGAGCTGTAGATGAAAAAACCGTGTGATATGAGTAAAGAGATGCAGATGATTAACCAAGTGAAGATGAGTTAACGAATATGTGAAAATGTGTAAACCAATATGTGAGGATGAGTAAACCGAGAAAAGTAGATGAGTGTTCAAGTATTTTAGATGAGTATTCAAGTATTTTAGAAGAAAATAATCGAGAAGTGCGGATGAGTAACAAGAAAGTGTAGATCAGTAAGTAACAAGAAAGTGTAGATCAGTAAGTAACAAGAAAGTGTAGATCAGTAAGTAACAAGAAAGAGTAGATCAGTAAGTAACAAGAAAGTGTAGATCAGTAAGTAACAAGAAAGTGTAGATCAGTAAGTAACAAGAAAGTGTAGATCAGTAAGTAACAAGAAAGTGTAGATCAGTAAGTAACAAGAAAGTGTAGATCAGTAAGTAACAAGAAAGAGTAGATCAGTAAGTAACAAGAAAGTGTAGATCAGTAAGTAACAAGAAAGTGTAGATCAGTAATCAAGAACTGCAAATGCGTAATCAAGCAGTTTAGATGAGTCACACTATGAGCTCAAGAATATTAGATGAGTAATCAAGAGATGTAAATGAGCTACCAAGAACTTCGGATGCGTAATCAAGAAGTTTAGAAGATTGATCAATAATTACAGATGTGCAATCGAGAAGTTTAGATGATAAACCGAGAATCGCAGATAAATTATAAAGAAGTTTATAGATGTGAATAATAAGGAATTCTAGAGAAGCAATCGAAATATGTAGATAGATGATCAAGGATTGTAGACTAGTTATCAATTATTATAAATGAGTAATCAAGAAATTAACAAGTGCAGATGAATAAACAAGAGGATTGCAGATTAGCAATCAACAACCGTAGCTATGCAAACCATAACTACTACTTATATTATCTTCTTTTTTTTAAATGAGTAAAGAGATGCAGATGATTAACCAAGTGAAGATGAGTTAACCAAGAAGTGAAGATGAGTTAACCAAGAAGTGAAGATGAGTTAACCAAGAAGTGAAGATGAGTTAACCAAGAAGTGAAGATGAGTTAACCAAGAAGTGAAGATGAGTTAACCAAGAAGTGAAGATGAGTTAACCAAGAAGTGAAGATGAGTTAACCAAGAAGTGAAGATGAGTTAACCAAGAAGTGAAGATGAGTTAACCAAGAAGTGAAGATGAGTTAACCAAGAAGTGAAGATGAGTTAACCAAGAAGTGAAGATGAGTTAACCAAGAAGTGAAGATGAGTTAACCAAGAAGTGAAGATGAGTTAACCAAGAAGTGAAGATGAGTTAACCAAGAAGTGAAGATGAGTTAACCAAGAAGTGAAGATGAGTTAACGAATATTTATGTGGGGTGGCTTTGTGCCATGGTTCCGACCCGACTATGTGCCATTCACGGATTTTATTACGCAAGTGCCACCTGTTAACGTATGGATGAACTGTCGGTTTCAAGATTTTTCCTGCCGATTCAGGACCTGGAGGTGACTCACCGACTGCATTTATTGCATCATCTCCGGTCAGCTCTTATCTGGAGGAGTTTTTAGGTTATATTGTAATTGACACGAAATTTTCAAGTGCGTGTAAACCTCTCCTGGTGCAGCTAGTATGTGTTTGGTGGAAACTAGGTAAGTTAACTACTTTACGATCAAAGACGTAGTATTGCGTCAAACGTCTGTGGAATAAATTCAAAAAAGTTTCTGTGTGTTTTCTTTCCTTCCGTTTCATTGATTCATTCTTAATTTTAAGCATGCGAGATAGTGTATTCTATTTTATTTCGATTACCATTTTACTGGATAATAGTATTGTAAGAGCAGTTGGAACTCACTAGTGATGAGCACGACCGCTCCTACAGCTGCATAAAAGCCGTTTTTGCTGCCAGTGACGGCGGGCTCTGTCCTTTCCATAGCTAAATAAACTCCGGAGGAACCCAAATCTCCGTGGAATTATGTGTGATAGACCCTGAGCATCTCTCTCGGAAATAAATAAGACGAAGGAATAAAAACAGAGATGTAAATACGAGTTTGCATATAAATGAATGATTAACTCAAACCACGAAAGAATAGGAAAATGTTTTGCATATGGAATTCACCTCGGAATACAAATTCAATTTTTGAATTCAATTGCGCATATAAATTCGTATAATGTTCCCGTGACCGAACAATAAAATATCCTAGCTCCGAGAATAGCTTTTGTATTCCGACGAATGCTGAATGAAAGAGCTAAAAAATGCAAAGAAACCGTCATTATAGTAATTCGATGGTCTTCGTTCTTCAGCCATCATTTTCGAAATGCACATCTCGTATAAATGATGGAGCTTTTCTTCCTTTTCCAGGAAATTTTCGAAAATAATATGTTTTTTTTCATGTACGGAATTGTTTTTTTATTACCGGAAAATACCGTTTACCCTATTTTAGAAAATGATAATATGAATTTGTTTTTCTTGGAGGAAAAAGATTCCGGATATTGCCAAAATTATTCTTTTTTTTTTTTTGTGGGATAAAGATGGATATTGCCAGGATATTGCAATCACTTCCGTCGACAGTACCGTAAATTGGGGTGGGGGTGGCTTTGGGCTAAGATTCCGACCCGATTATGTGCCATTCACGGATTTTATTACGCAAGCGCTACCTGGAAACGCATGGATGAACTCTCGGTTTCAAGATTTTTCCTGCCGATTCAGGACCTGGAGGTGACTCACCGACCGCATTTATTGCATCATCTCCGGTCAGCTCTTGTCTGGAGGATTTTTTAAGTTGTTATATTGTGATTGACGCTAAATTTTCAAGTGCGTGTAAACCTCTCTTGGTGCAGTTAGTGTGTGTTTCGTGGAAACTAAGTAAGTTAACTACTTTACGATCAGGGACGAAATATTGCGTCCAAACGTCTCTGTGGAATAAATTCGAAGAAATTCTCTCTGTTTGTGTTTTCTTTCCTCTCGTCTCATCACTGCAATCCTACGAATTATAATTGTTGCAACCCTATGGAAAAAAGTATGTTTTTTTTACCTCCGTGATGTTATAAAAGGTGAACAACCTCACCTACCTTGTATCATGTAGGTGAGATTGTTCAAGGTGAAATGCACATCTCTTATAAATGATTAAGTTTTTCTTCCTTTTCCAGGAAATTTTCGAAAATAATATGTTTTTTTTATATACGGAATTGTTTTTTTATTACCGGGAAATACCGTTTACTCTATTTTAGAAAAATGATAATATGAATTTGTTTTTCTTCGGGGAAAAAGATTCCGGATATTGCCAAAATGATTCTTTTTTTTTGTGGGATAAAGATGGATATTGCCAGGATATTGCAATCACTTCCGTCGACAGTACCGCAAAATAGGGTGGGTTTGGGCCAAGGTTACGACCTGGCTATGTGCCGTTCACGGATTTTATTACGCAAGCGCTATCTGGAAACGTATGGATGAACTATCGGTTTCAAGATTTTTCCTGCCGATTCAGGACCTGGAGGTGACTCACCGACCGCATTTATTGCATCATCTCCGGTCGGTTTCAAGAAATCAACAAGTGCAGATGAATAAACAAGAGGATAGCAGGTGAGCAATCAATTGAGCAAGCAAAGTATTATCTTCTCTTTTTTAAATGAGTAAAGAGATGCAGTTAACCAAGAAGTGAAGATGACAAGGAAACAGTCTTTTCTTTCCGAGCTCACCTCAGCATAATATCCGGAAAGTAACTGTTTCCTTGATATCTCTGGCTGAGAAAAAAGCCGTCTATATCTCTCTAAGTGAAGATGAGTTAACCAAGAAGTGAAGATGAGTTAACCAAGAAATGAAGATGAGTTAACCAAGAAGTGAAGATGAGTTAACCAAGAAGTGAAGATGAGTTAACCAAGAAGTGAAGATGAGTTAACCATGAAGTGAAGATGAGTAAACGAACAAGTGAAGGAAGATGAGTAAACGAACAAGTGAAGATGAGTAAACGAACAAGTGAAGATGAGTTAACGAAGAAGTGAAGATGAGTTAACCAAGAAGTGAAGATGAGTTAACCAAGAAGTGAAGATGAGTAAACGAACAAGTGAAAAGGGATAAACGAAGAAGTGAAGATGTGTAAACGAAGAAGTGAAGATGTGTAAACGAAGAAGTGAAGATGTGTAAACGAAGAAGTGAAGATGTGTAAACGAAGAAGTGAAGATGTGTAAACGAAGAAGTGAAGATGTGTAAACGAAGAAGTGAAGATGTGCAAACGAAGAAGTGAAGATGTGTAAACGAAGAAGTGAAGATGTGTAAACGAAGAAGTGAAGATGTGCAAACGAATATGTGGGGTGGCTTTGTGCCAAGGTCCGACCCGATCAAGTGCCATTCACGGATTTTATTACGCAAGTGCCACCTGTTAACGTATGGATGAACTGTCGGTTTCAAAATTTTTCCTGCCGATTCAGGTGGTGACTCACCGACCGCATTTATTGCATCATCTCCGGTCAGCTCTTGTCTGGAGGATTTTTTAAGTTGTTCTATTGTGATTGACACGAAATTTTCAAGTGCGTGTAAACCTCTCCTGGTGCAGTTAGTGTGTGTTTCGTGGAAAGTAGGTAAGTTAACTACTTTACGATCAGGGACGTAATATTGCGTCCAAACGTCTCTGTGGAATAAATTCGAAGAAATTCTCTGTGTGTGTTTTCTTTTCTCTCGTCTCATCACCGCAATGCTACGAATTATAATTCTTGCAACCCTACGGAAAAAAAGTAGGTTTTTTTTTACCTGCGTGATGTTATAAAGGGTGAACAACCTCACCTACCTGGTACAAGGTGAAAAGAGACATCTACTTTGTACCTACTCTATTATCTGTAAGTATTACAGTAACATATATATTATATATATATAACATAACAGAGCATATATATTAATATATATAGAGAGATAAAGAATATCTCTCTCTTATACTGTTTTCCTTTCACATTTGTGTTTTTTTTCCTTACTTTTCTTTCCTTCATTTCGTTTCCTCGGTGTAACTTTCGTTACTTGAGCTGTTCCGTTTCGATACATAAGACTTTTATGGTCATTTCTGAAGATGTGGCAATGCTGTTATCAAGCCCTTTCTTTCATATAGTGACGAGTAAACGAGGGTTTAATCGAATTTTATTTTTCTCCACATAATATGGTCACCTCATTATTTGAATATTTTTTTTCGTGAAATGCTGTTTTACAAGGATGACATCACTCTCCGCTTACAATACGTAGGTTGTTTTATTTAACAACTGGCTGTTGCGAAGATGAATTTTTTTTTTGGAAAGAGAAAACTCAACTGCCTTTGAGGGGAATCGAACCACTACCTCCTATCACCCACATCCCTTCACTTTCCGGGTGAACGCCCTAGACTACAAAGGCATTGAACGGGGCCGTACATGGACGGCCACACCTGACTCAGGCCAATCTCAAATGAATTTTTGTTTAATTGAATTCGTGGCAGCCCTTTGTTTTCACAATCCTTAGCAATTATAGCAGTAATAAACAAATTGCATTTAAAGCAATAAATTGCATTTTTTGGCAAAATTCAGTGATATCCCATACTTAGGATCGTGATTTAATGCATTCTCCTCGATTATGTACGGTGAACCTAAGTATGCAGGAATAATTCTATTTTAACCCAAAATGATATTATTAATATAAATTATACAACGGGTGAATAATTTTATCAAGTCTGCCTGCGGAACACCGCAGGTTGAGAAACGCTGTTCTACAAAACATGCCCATGCGGGGAATCGAACCCACGTCCTTTCACTTTCCGGGTGAACGCCCTAGACCACTAGACTACAGAGGCACCGAATTTCTCAATCTTTCCTTGGAGCTCGTGTACACTGAAGGGGACCGTACATGGACTGCCAGACCAGACTCAGGCCAAGCTCACAACTGCTGACGTTGCCACCAGATGGCAACTTACACAATGATGACGTCACTCTCCGTCCATGTACGGTCCCTTTCAGTGTACACGAGCTCCAAGGAAAGATTGAGAAATTCGGTGCCTCTGTAGTCTAGGGCGTTCACCCGGAAAGTGAAAGGACGTGGGTTCGATTCCCCGCAGGGGCAGTTGAATTTTCTCTCTTTCCAAAATATATCTTCGCAACATCCAAAACCTTCGTATGATAGCGGAGAGTGACGCCATCATTGTGTTAGGTATTCCTCTGGCTGAAAACCTTTTTAAAAAAGATGACGCTTGTGGCACAATCCGTCCTAAACAAACGTCGTGTACCGTCTCAGTGCATGAAGTTTTCAAAAAGTAGAGCTGTTTTCTCCGGTAAATTTGAATTTTATAAAAGACTCACATCCGTTAGGTATGTTCCAAAGGTAAATAAAAAGCAATTCTTCTCAGCACTATGAAATCCGGAAAGAAGAAAGCTCAAAATACATAATCACTGTCGCTATCAAGAAAATGGTGATTGCTATAGTCAAGAAATAGAAAAAAGTTCATGAGCATAATTATCTGGGTACAACAATACAACATGACCTTAAATGGAACTCACACTGTAATATTTTATCAAAAAAAAATCAGAAGATATGCGATAATCATTTACAAAATAAAAAAAAACTTAATCGATGAAAACAATTTTTGAAAGATTTATTTTATGCATGAATTTATTCAATCATTAATTACGCAATTAGTGTCGGAGTGGAGCATACTATGGCAATATCCGGAAATTAGATAGCATGTATAACAGAATAAGATATCAAATAATAACAGACGGTACAAAAAATAGCGCCACACTATATCTCTACTTATATAGAAATTTTCACAAGTAAATGAAAAATATTTTTTAAACCAAAAATCAAAATAAAACCACAGGTAGATACAATAGAGTATACCAGCTAACAAAGCCTAATAAAACACTGTATAAAAAGAGCATTTCCTACATAGCCCTAAAGTTTTAAACTTATTTTAAACTGAAAATCAAATTGTAACAATAGAAAAAACAATAAATCGTATAGTACATGTATTTGAATTTGTTAAAAACATTGATTATATGAAATGATTTAACACAGTGTTTCTTAACCTTTTTCAGCTCATGGCCCCCTATGGATCACATTTTTTTTGTCGTGGCCCCCCTGTCCTATCCAGGGCCCCCCCCTCTACCCTCATCAAAGATTGAGATACTTTCTATTTTTTATTATGAGTGAAATTTTAATAAATCTGATCAATCTCTGGAATCCTGGCTAGGCACGGACTCAAAAATTGGCGGATTATCATCTCTCCCAGGAGTCAAATTATATGTTAAAAAACAGTCTGTGTAAAATACGGTACGATCCAACGAACATGCACGATAAATCGACCACTTAGCTGGAAGTAACAGATGAAAATCATAGTACCAGATCCCATATAGTGCAGTTCCCCTCCCTCCATTATAGACATGAAGACCCGGATCATGCCCACATAGACCCAAGGGTTAAGATGACCCTGGTTCTATGAACGGATCTGATGAATTCTGAAAGTAGTAAGATTTTTTTCAACCATGTTTCACTTTTAAAGCTTTTTTCTCTTCACAGCTCTCTATGACTCCCTTCACCACCTGTCGTGGAACACCTTTCTTCTGATTTTCTCCCGTGGCCCCCCTAGAATATCCCAGGACCGCAAGGGGGCCATATGGCCCCAGGTTGAGAACCACTGGTTTAACAAATACGTTATAATCAGATATAAAAATAGTTTTACACTTACGTACAAAAATAGATAGAAAGAATCTGTAAAATGATTTGAATGGATGCATATGGTTGTTATTGTGTAGCCGTGTTCTCACAATACCGGCACTACCTACAAAGTACCGTTTTGAAATAAAAAGAGAACATGTTGACTTTTCTTAACAATTTTTTTTACATGAAAGCCTGTACTTTAATCTACTTTTCAACATAATTTCCACCAATATTAAGGCCTTTATCGTATCGTACAATCAGCTTTTGAATCCCATCCTCATAGAAGTCTGCCCCCCTGATTTGACATCATTGCAACACGGCCGTTTTGACCTCATCATCGTCGTCATGGCGCTGACCATCCGGATGCTTCTTCAAATGCAGGAACATGTGGTAGTGACTGGGTGCTAGATCGGGACTCAAGGTTTCTAGATCGGGACTGTATTGAGGGTGATCAAGTTGTTCCCAGCGAAATGAGGCGATGAGATCTTTGGTTTGATTAGCCACATGCAGGCGGGCGTTGTCGTGAAGCGAAACGATCCCCTTACTCAACATGCCACGCCTTTTATTTTTGATTGCATAACTTTTGATTGCATTTAAGCGTTCGCGCGGTCACAATTTCATAGAGAACACGTCTGGAAATTTGAGGAAACTCATTAGATAATGACGAAAGCGTCTGTTCTCCCTCAATTTTTCATCAACTTTCTGCACCAAATCTTCAGTAATGACAGAAAGTCACCCACTTCGTTCCTCATCATGAACATTTAGAACATTAGAAACATCCGGATGGTGCGGCTATCTCTTTAAAAGCTGTAACCCATTTCCGTACCATTCCATCGCTCATAATATTTCCCCCATACACTTCACTGATCTCACGATGAATTTCAGCCACTTTTCACGCCTTTAGCACTAAGAAAACGAATCACGGTGTATTCCACAGTCGGAGGCATTCTTAAACACTCACAAACAAACTTAAACTCATAGTCGAATGTTTCCGTCAGTGATGGTAACCTCTTCCAGCGAAATTTCCCTCAAAAAATTCCCTTTTGACTAAATTTTTCCCCACGCACTCAGAAATATGTGCTGCCATCTAGCGGGAAAAATACATAATCAAGTATTTTACAATAGGAAAGTATTGCACTGCATTAATTTCTTAATTTTTTACAAAAATTCTTTTGTTTGATGAACTCTCAAAATTTCCCACAAATGCTAAGAAATTTCCCTCTTGGGCAAATTTTAGCCAATTTTTCCCACGAATATGGGAAATTTCCCACGAGTTACCATCACTGGTTTCCGTAATGGCGTCTGTGGTTTGCCAACAGATGAACGTACACAATGCGCGTGTGCGGAATGACGACCGCAGCGCTGCAGTAGCAGAATTTCAAAACGGTACTTACTTAAAAAACACGCCTCGTAAGTATAGATAGGTACATCTATATATATATATGTATGGTGTGTAATGTACTAACTAAAATATTCACAATAAGTAGTTTAATAATGTATTATGAGACGCGATTATGGCTCTCAAAATGAGTAATCTAACATTTTTAACGTGTGTAATCGTAAATATATAAATAGAAATACAGCATTGCATGTCTAATCTTTATAAAAGCTGTTGTCCGAATCATATGTGATTAGAACTCCCTTTAGACCTGCTGGGAGGACTTACTAAGTCCCTTGGGAGTCACAAAGTGTTTGTATTTATGTGTTTTCATGTTTGTACCTATGCGTATGTTTGTATTTGTACGTTATGTCGGTGTTTTTGTGATTTGTTTATTAAAAAAAAAAGCTAGTAACTACTGCTGCAGATGCAACAGGATAATCTGAGCAGAATACATCAACATACTGTGTCAAGTGTTTGTAACGACTTCATTAACGTCCAAAAATATGTTCTAACGTACAGTTTAAAAATAAATATAATTTTCCATCGTACAGACTACGTTGCATAGATTTGCAACAATTCCAATCGTTCATATAAAAAAAAAAACAATGTTATTTCAATATGGATCGTAGGGGACCCAGTTTATGCGCTTATGGGGAAAATAGAAACCCTGCATCTAAGGGTTAAAACTTCAGTTTCAACCCATAAATAATTTCAGCAATGATTGGCATTTTTGCCTGCAATTGATAACTTTGTTTGGGGGATGTCTCGTATTTTTTTGTACATGGGAGATCCCAATTTTCTGAATGGAAAATTTAGTTTAATACTCTTATTATAAAATTTATTGCGAAGAAAGCGAGTAGGCACCAATGGTGCGATTCACACGCTGTTAATCAGCTCTTGAAGGTTGCCCACTGATATTTTTTGGCTTTCCTTCAGTGCTAATTAGAAAAATATCATCAGCATACATTGCATAACAAAGTTAGAACTTCCCCTTCCAAGTTGGAGCCTAGATTTAAAACTTTGATTTACGCCCACAGAGATGAGAGATTGAGTTCCATGTTTTGACTTGAAAAGTCCTAAAAATAGTTGATTGCTCAAAAAATTAGGTTATTGTTGTAAGGCATATTGTAAGGTTATTATTGAGAGGTATTCCCGATTTATTATCTTATTTTACTCGGTAGGTTCTAATTCTCAGCGTTTGCGGAACTTTCCGAAAAACCAGCGGTTGAAGTCGAACATAATTTGAATTCGATTTCTATCAGTGAGTGTTACGTACTCGTTACATCGTCTTCGAGATCATTAGTGAAGAAGTAGATGGACGTTAATGAACGAAGTGAGGAATTATTTCCGTGTTCCTGGTATCGACTGGTCAACGATGGTCAGCTCCGAGAGAACCGTCCTAATTGATACTTCGGAGTGAGAATCAAAGATTCCATCCAATTCATTATTCTTCTTGTCGATTTCGATGAACGACGACGTTTGAGCTTAATTGCTCAGGGGACAAACAATGGGATACCTCAAGAGACCATAGATAAACTCTGTTTCTATCAGTTCACCGTCTCTGTCCGTCTTACTTTAATTCAATTCGAATGATTCACAGAGGATGGGACATAGTAGGTTCAAACTGGTGCATATAACAAAAGTTCTTGGTATATAATGAGTGGCCACTTCATTGTATTCATCTGACAATTTCGAGCAAACGAACGATAGCGTAACACTGTGTAATTTTGGGCATGTAAACTTACTACTTGAACCCCTGTATCATAAAAAGCTGCAAATGATTTGGACTTATAAAAATTCCAATTTTCATCGCATGTTTTTTGCTTATAGCATACGAAGTTTTAACCAATTTTTACGAAATTAAAGTATAATTTGATTTTGAATGACGAAAACTGTATTCTAGGACACTCTGTAGAAAATATGAGCATTTTAAGTAAATATGATTGAACTTTATTTTCTCATAATTTGGTTGCCAGGCATACAGGGTACATAGCAAACAGGGGGGTATGGAATATTACTGGTGAACCGTTGATCTTAGAAGTATACTTCCAATTTGAAAAAGTTTCCAAATAACGTGTAGTACTCAGACACGAGTATGTCATTTATGTTTCAAGGGGTTGTTAATAAAATTAAAACAATTAACTTTTTATACAGTCCCCGTGTTCCCCGAAACCCAATTCGAAAAATGTTGCGCTGCCTCTCCTGATGCAAATAAAAAAAATTGCATGTTTCTAAGTGCACTATATAGTAGTTTATTCACTAGTCTCTTATCTAGACATTACAATAGTCTATTCACTGGGATATATATAATCGAAAAACGGAGAAAAAACAGCGTTAAAACCGATTTTTAACTCCTCAAACTCATGAGCAAATTGTATAATTTGTCTACGCGTATGGTAACTGATTACTTAAATAACATATTTGAGAACTTTCCAAAATTTGTATATCAATCTATCATGTTTTTCTTTGTGATTAATGTAAATTTACAATTTATAAACTTTTTAATTAATATAAATTAGTTAACAATCTAATTAAAATAATTAGTGATTATGACTCACTAATCTGATACTTGGAAACTTCGTTTATCATGTGAGAAAATAAAATTTAAGAAAAACATATTTTGTTTCTATTTAAAAAAAAATTATGTTCTTTCTCATAGAAAAAAAATTCCAGATTGAAAACCTGAAACATAAAATTTCCAAAAATTTAATTTGTAAAAGCCATAAAAAATTAAATTTCTTAGTAAAAAAATGTAAAAAAAAATACCATGGCATTCAATGAACCTTTTAATTTCCAAAAACGTTAATTCCATACGAAAATCTGAATAAAAAGTATTTGAAATTTCTTTTTAAAACAACGCGTTGCGCAAATGCAACGTCAGTCACACAAAAATGCGGGTAAAACGGTTCTTCCCGCATTTAAGAGCTGTTTTCCTCCGTTTTTTGGAATTCGAATGTCTCAGTGAATATTACTTAGAAACATGAAATTTTTTTTGTCGGCACCAGGAGAGACCGGGAAACAACATTCTCATTGGGATTTGGAGCACACTGGGACTATATAAAAATTAGCTATTTTTATTTTAATAACTATACATCCCCTTGCAACATGAACGACATGTACAGGGTGATCAGCGAATAAGCCCTTATTTCCAAATTAAATATCTCTACAACAAAGATCAATAGAATCATGCGGTAAACGGTACGTTTATTAGCAAAACTGTAAGAATGTTGTACAGAAATTTCGAAAATTTAGTTTTTTTTAATTTTTTAAAATTTAAAAAAAAACAAAAAACTGGAGATTTTGGGGTTCCGAAAATCCTCATTTGTGTGAAAAGAAACCACTGCATTCGCCTAAAGTTACTGCATGGGCTGCGGTATGCGCCAGAGGCATTATCGGCCCCTTCTTCGTGCGAGAAACGATTACTACTGAACGTTACGTTACAATTTTGGAACAATTTGTCAGCACACATCTAGCGTTGGAGGATCGACCAGGTATCGACTGGTTCATGCAAGATGGGGTTCGACCGCATCGAACAGATAAAGTTTTTCACTTTCTTCATGAATACTTTGGGAATAGAGTAATTGCGTTAGATTATCCGAAATTTACTGACACAGGAATAGATTGGCCTCCATATTCTCCCGATCTGACTCCTTGTGACTTTTTTCTGTGGGGCGCATTGAAAGACACTGTCTATCAAAACAATCCCGCTACTCTGGATGAGCTTGAATCGTTGATTGGTGTTGCATGTGATTCCATTTCGTTGAGACGTTGCAAGACGTGATGTCAAATTTCATTGTTCGTTTACGCCACCTCATTGTTACGAACGGTGAACATTTTGAAAAAATTGTGTTCCGATTGCAAAGACTGCTTGACTTTATTATTTTTTTTGTTTTAGACTCCTTTCAGAGAAAGAGTTTTCAGCGCAGAGCGCCATCTGTTAACAGTTTCCGCATAATTCTATTGATCTTTGTTGTAGAGATATTTAATTTTGAAATAAGGGCCTATTCGCTGATCACCCTGTAAGTACTACACGTTATTCGACTATTTTTTGTAATCGAAAGTACGCCTCTAGGATCAACGGTTCGCCAGTGAAATGCGGCAAGGGGGAATTACTGAATCACCCTGTATGTTTAAAAACGTTTTCTCCTATGCTTTCTATAAGTGACCCTGTTCTATATACAAGAAAACTGAAAGTAATTTCAAAGGGAAAGAGGAAGGAGATTCTCTTTCCCCGGAGAGACTTCCTCGCGTATATCTCAGTGAAAAATGATGAGGAGCTAGTTTTCAATGAGGGCTTTGCGTGATCCCGTTAAATGGTTTGCAATTCCATTCCAAGGAAGAACGTAGACAATCGATGAACGGTGCTTCGCAATCTTAACAGCGATTCCTAATATCGAAGAAAAGATCAGTCAAAAAGAGAGAACAGGCGTCTTTCCCACATTTCCACAAGTTTTCGAAGAAACCGTATTTCTTTGCCTTCTTTGCCAGGTATTTCCAGACATCGACGAGCAAATTGAATCGCCCCGGAAAGAATCCAAACCATTCAACATGTACTATCTCGTTGCTGCAGGTGCAAAGATCGTTTCAACGCCGATATATCCCGATGGGATTGTAATCACCGGTTATCGCGCGTTCAGACTAACTTTTTGAACTGCAGCAGTGATGATAATTTTGAATAAAATATGTTATTCGGATCGCTTGAAAGAGAAGAAAACCTACTGATTTTCCCACAGCTATGCATTCCCCATTTTGAAACTGTTAAAAAAAGGGTATGGGGTAGGCATTGTACATAGGCTTATAATTACATCCATGTGCATAACTACTTCTTACTACAGGCTGTGGGGGCGGTAGCCCAGGTCGATAAGATACTCGCATAAAGTACCAAAGGATGTTTAGAGGTGTCACGAGTTCGGTAACTGGGAGAAGGGGGGGGGGTGTCCTTGTCAGAGAAAAAATTTCCTGACACAGGGGTTTAACGATGAAATTACCGCAGAAAAAGATTATTACCGCATGGAGTTCCGCATCGAGAGGTTAGCGCACCAACCTCTCGGTGAGTGTAACTAAGGATGCCGTTCAAAATCGGAAATAAATTGTAGGTCCCGGTACAAAAGTGATCAATGATCAATACTGCAGGCTGTGTCAAATTGTTTGCAGAGCAGATATCTCTGCCACTGTTCATTAACTTCAGAAACCGTCTTTCAATTACAAAATTTTTTAAAAAGCCTGCAGTTGCTTAAAATCTCAAAAAACTTTGAAGGGTCGTATGCATAGAAAAATTAAGAAATTAACTTATTTTACTGCCCCCGCGTGCTAGCCGCTGTAGTGGTCGAGTGGTCGTGCCGGAACCCGGGTTCAATCCCACTGTCGCCACAGCGGTGGTCGGCTGAAGTTGGTTCTCTGTGGTTCCCAACTTTGGGGCGCAAATGCGAGCCTATCTGACCCGTTAAAAAGTCTCGCCACAGAGAACAAAAAGCCCACAACGATGAAACTATTCAATCATTACATTTCACGCATAGTTAAAAAATTGATGAGAGATGGCAGCACTACACATAAAGGGCATTACACAGAAACAACTTTACGTTAGGCTCACAACATGGACACGCACATGCTAACATGCTACAATTCGTTAGAAGTTCCGCAGAGGAATATGGATGAGGTGTATGTTCGGTTTAGTAGTAGTAGACCCCGTGTGCTAAAACTTCCTCTAATTGAAATACAGATACGGCTCTGAAAAGTAATTTGAAAAACTCCATGATTTAAAAGCAGTATTTATCCAGATAATGAATATATATAGTCACTAAGTTTTGGCAACTTATCACTGCGTTGGCAATATTTCATTGGCTCAAAAGTTGTCACGTTTAGGGCTTGTACACAAACGGAATGAAGTCGGCCATTTTATTTATTTTTATTCGCAATAAGTAACAATCCCATTTTTTGACAATTAATATTCACAATTGCGGAATTTTTAAAACTTTAAATTCAATTTATACGTTTCACAGTTCGTAAAGCCCACCTCCAATCACTGGCGTCAAATATCTCCAGTAACATTGCATTCAAAAATATTCTATTTATTTTAATGGCCTCCTCAGAGTCCCACCTACATTTCGCTTATTGGAAGTCATTCCGCACATAGTCTGCATAGAAAAAGTTACCTCTTCTATTTTCTTATGTATAGGACCTTGGTAAGTCAATAAACATACTCGACTCGACCGAAGCCATAATATAATATTAACCATAATAATAAAACCATACCGTAATCCCGGTCTAGCACTAAACAATCCAAAGTAACTTAAACACTTTAGTTTTGAGTCCAGTCTAGGCCAATAAATCAAAATAATATATATCTACATATTATATTCTACAATTCGTGAATATTAAGCGATTAAAATAAGAAATCCAGACATAATAAATATGGCAATATCATATCTCTCATTTAAAACCAATATTCTGTATAGATAGCCAAAGCTACACTAGATATTTCCTTCACAATGACTTGGGGGTCATTCAAGTATTACGTCAGCATCGGGGGAAGGGGGAGGGTTCGGATTTGGTGACTTTTGATGACGGGGGGGGAGAGGGGTTTGAAGGTTGCTTACGTCATCATCCACCCATTTTTGAAGATATGAAATATTCTAAGCTGCTGGTGGGGTAGGGGGGGAACAGTGTTTTGCTGACAAGGGGTGGGGGGTCAAAAATGGCTGAATATCTGCTTACGTAATACTTGAATGGCCCCTTGATATCTTGGGCTGAAGGTAAAAAAAGCCATCTATCTCTCTAAACTGTCCCACCTGGAAGTTAAGAGAGGCTATCAATGTCTGTACTTCAGTGCCTCACGCCACAGTGCGTGAAATAAGGAAGGCAGGGTCGTGTCTCCAGTGTTGTAAATGGTACCATGCTTGCCCGGTATGCAAGAGGACCTGGGTTCGAGAGTCCCGGCAGAGACAAGATGACTTTTCTTTCCGAGTTCACCTTAGCGTAATATCCAGAAAATAAATGTTTCCCTGGCGGGTCATTCAAGTATTACGTCAGCATCGGGGGAAGGAGATTTCGGATTTGGTGATGTTGCATTGAAATTGATGGATGAATTTTTACATTTCTCTATATTTATTTTTTGATTTTCTGCCATTTTGTACATACTCTTCGAATTTAGAATCACCCTGTATGGAGAAAACAGAACCATCTTGAACAACCTCGAAAATTCTCGTTTCTTTCTTGTTAGATCTAAGTTACCTAGAGAGTCGGAAGGATTCATCCTCCTTCCTCTTGTGGTGGTAAAATCAATTCAAAGTGACGTCTAATCATAAAAAAAAAGGCTGTGTTAGTTGACGTCATACTAAACTCAAAGATGGCGGATAAGTCAGCCTGAGATTTCAAAGCGACCTAATACAGTCCACAAGCTTTCGCACACGTCGCATACGTCATCAACGTCTCCAAACTTACCATTTTCGTCACCAACTGACATTATAAAACAACATGATACGGACTATTGATCATCGATTTCACACAGTACAAACGCTATTTACATTATTTACTAGAGAAGATTAATGTATTAAATATTCACAGAAATATTCAATATTTTATATATAACACGTTATATTATTTTTATATAAAAACACGTTCAAAGTTGATCAACGAATCAAAGTTTCTGACGCATGGAGCCCCCAAATCAGCAAAAGTGGTGCGCCCATACCTTACCTGTCATGCAGAAACTAGACTAAGACTCTGGTGGACGTAAACCTATTACACAACAGTCGAAGACCAGTATTTCGAATAGATTATATCCGCAAGTTAGAGAAATGACGGGTTTTTTTTTCCCATGAATCTCTATTCACTCACACATAGAAAAAGATCCAAGAGGGAACAAGAAACATATTAACTTAAAAGCAGTTGTAGCCGTTGCAGCTCACGTCGTTTTCAAAAATGATAAGCTGTACGAACCCGTTAATTTTTTCTACAAATAATTTCAATTTTCCAAGCATAACTAGCATAAAAGCCATAGAAATGTTAATCCATTGTAGAGCATCAGAATCTACTTCTAGTTGCCAAATGCTGTTTTATACAATCTTCATTCGTGGCGGCTAATGTTATTGCCATAGAACCTATCACAACAATGCATGCTATTATGAATATTCCAGGTCATATCAGAATAGTCTTCAGTATCTGATGACACACGCACACAAACCCAACAAATAACGTTTTATTTTTTCACCTACTCTGGGAGATATCATCATTATTCGTAAACATGTCATGGCCAGAAACCATTTACGTAGCGGGGGATGAAGAAAATCTAAACACGTATGGATATTTTTATTTCGTAAGTCAGAGATGGCAACAGAGCGATCTTCGACGTCTTGGTAATGACATTTCATATGCGTATAAGTATAGTAAAAACAGTTGACTGAACAGGATTCCAATACAAATATTTATTCTCTGAAGAATTCCAAATTTAAAGGATTTTAAAGATACCTGTCTATGAGATGTTCTCAGAAAACACTGACGCTAATTTTATTTAGGTTATCGGATATTCCTGATTATTCGGCACAAAGTGTCAATATTTTAAACGAAGTAAATTTAATTTCAAACTAATCGGTACCACTTTAGGTTAATTTTCATTATTCTTCTGCCAGTGAAAGGAAAAAGAGAAATTTCTTATGTTTTGGGGATATAAATTCAATTAGTTATTGATACACAGGGAAGCGTAGGAAAATCCTTAGAAAATAGCTTGCAACTAGGAAAACCATGACCATGTAACTTATAAAACAATACAGTGAAGTGACTATGCCTGGTGAGATGCAAAAAAAAGCACTGCATGAAATAATAATCAAAGATAGACATAAAATTAGCATTTTTATACGGTTTTCAATCGAAAAAATGCTAATTAGAAAATTTGCGCATCGCCAACGAAGTTCAGTGAGAGTAGAAACTGTCATGAGGGTACGTTCTACGTCGATTGGGATAGATGGCAGACATATTGATAGAAAAAGACGCAACACCTGTAAACGAAGAGTAAATTAGAAGTCAGAAAAAAAATTATTTAAATCAACAGAAAATCGATGTTCAGTTTAAGGCTGAAACATATGGATTTAGAGTTCCACTAAAAATATAGCGCCCATGGATAAAAGTGATCTCAAACCTTCAACGAGTTGTTTGCCACGGTTTTCAAAATAAAAAAAAGTGGCAAATGACATTTTGGCACACAAGAGCAGAAACCTTTAAAAATCCACGAAAAAGAGGGAAAAAACGATAATTTTTTATAGCCCGAGATTATAACATACAGCACGATGTATGTCTATAAAAACAAAAACACCAACCTCAATGTGCAAACAAAAGCACAAAACATTTTAATTCTTCTTTTACATATCGAATTGTCGCAATCTTATACAGTAGAAAGCGGCTTCCACCAAAACATATACGGTTACACACATCCCGTAGTAATCATCAGTAGCGACACGTTCACTTTCAGTAAAATCGTGGTTCCTTGAAGCATCATTTCCTAGAGATAGAAGGCCTCCGCATTCTGGTTGGGACGTCAGTAATCAGTCACTTTTCCCTCAGAATATTCAGGGAAGAAAAATCCCCTGCTCGTGCTAGTATTAATGTTGTGAGGAAAAGAAATGATCGAGCTCAGAATTGGCAATTTCTATGCCCCACATCCAATCACTATGCGGCTTTTGTGAGGCAATCAGGAAGATTCGACACCAAAATAAGAAGAAACGAAATACGATGCTGCGTGGCAAACTTGCTAGGTAGTCTGAATGACGTTTATGGCAAACACTGCAGAGGCCTTCTATCTCTAGGAGGTGATGGTTGAAGTCGATTACCGTGAAAGTGTCCAGCAAAGCAGAATTCCCACTACGAACGACATCGATGACGACATTCTTGGCATCACGGCCCAAAACAGCCTTACCACAAACGAAACATGATTATCATCCGTTAGTAATAATCAGAAAAATAGATAATCATAAACATATGATTATTTCGAATCCGTTAATACGAATCCACCGATGCCTTGAAAGAAAATTAGAAAAATCGACTCTCGGCCGCAAAACGATTAAACGAAATTGGTTCTAGTATGTAGGGCATTCTTCTTCTAGTATGTAGGGTCGTTCTTCAACATCAACCTCTTTCTCTTCCAGTGTGAAATGACTTTCTGGATTGGCGTAAATCATTCCACTCAGAGAGAGAACAAAGAAAGTTCCGGACAACACCAGGAAAGCAGAGTGCAGCCCGAGCACACTGAAAATTGGTTCCAGTATGTAGGGCATAACGATAGCTCCCAGACATCCACCTGAGAGTGCGATCGACATAGCTGTGGGCTCTCTGGTAGTGAAGAACTTACCGGTACATCCCACTGCCGCAGTGATCACAAAAGATGATCCCAATCCAACGCACACTCCGAGGCTCCCGATCAGATAAGCAGCCGAAGTTGCAAAGTAGCTGGTCAAGAAGCCGAGCGCGCAGATGATGCTGCCAACAGACACCATCGGCCCGTTGCCGAAACGAGCCACCAGCGCGCTGCTGAATGGAGAACATATGAGGGACAATGTCCCGATACGCCCAGAAATCCAGGAGGCTTCCATCGGGGAGGTATCAGGAAATTCCTCCATTATAGCAGCTCTCCAAACGGCGAAAGATTTCAAAAAGCCCGTCAGCAGAAAGGTGACCACAAAGGTCATGACGGATACCAACCATCCGTATCCACCATCAGGAGCGACGCGTTCACTTACAGTAACCCTTGGTTCGTTCAAGTCGATTACCGTGAAAGTGTCCAACCAGGCTGAATTGCCACAACGAACGACATCGATGACGACGTTCTTGGCATCACGGCCCGAAACAGCCTTACCACCAACGAAAGACATGATTATTACCTCGAATCCGTTAATACGAATCCACCGATAACTTGATGGAAAATTAAAAAGGTCGACTCCCGGCCGCAAAACGAGTAAACGATAAATCGAGTAAACGAGGAACAGCGAGGAGCCGAGGGCGAGCGCGCGAGAAACAGATCCTTATATACCCTCGTGGCGAAAAATTTCTCCGAAATAATTGGAAAATTCCGAGAATTTTTTCCAAAATTCGCTATAACATTTCAATGCAAGCCTCCAGTGCAACTAGTCGAAAAAATACCTAGAAATTTAGAGTAATTCCGAGAAATTTTACAAACTTTTATCCAACCCAAGGTACCAATGCAGACGACATCAAGTGATAGAATTTTAAACGAGAATATGTTTGTAGATTGACACTGAGGTTTCACATGGTTCAAATAATTATGTAAATACAGCTAATGTGTGAATGGGAAAACAAAGTTGTTCACCTCCATGTGTAAACACCAGCACGAAACATTTCAAATATCAGTTTACGTGTCAAAGTGTCGTAACCTGGGGGTAGCGGCTGCCAACAAAACATTTAGAAAGGGCAGCCGCACCAAAACATAGCAGAAGCAAAGGTACAAAAAAAAGGAGAAGCAAAACAACGATTTCACCCTCCTTCGAACGCCCAAGAAAGTAGCTCTTTGCTTTGGTACGTTAAGATACAAAAAGTCGCAATGGACTTTTTCTTCCGCAGTCGCCCAACATCATCTTAAATGTTCCAAACATTTCGGAAAGCCACAGAAAAGGGGAAATAAAAAAATAAACTCGAAGAACTCAAGAATTTTTTATTAATTTTCTAAATTTTTAATTTTTTTTAATTTTTTTTTTTTTTTTTTTTTTGTAAAGCTTTCATTCCGACAGCTCTTTTTTTGCGAGTTGTTGACCAGACAGGTATCAGCAACCTGTGCAATCACGTATCAGCATCAACTTTCTTTTCTGGGAAAGAGGCATACGAAGATAGCCAAAACTGCACCAATCCACAAAAAGACACTATTCAAGATGAGTAGTGATGGCAGTTCATCGGAAGTTGGAACTTCAGGGCTCACAAAGCGATAAATGACACCTGAGAGTCCCTGAAAGCAACGGGCCAGATTGAGAGTGTTGCTCATGTTACTGGCACCGTGATTGTAAGATAACACAAGTGGAATACAAATGTTCATCACTCCTGCGGCCAAAGAGCCGATGAAAGTGAGAACAGCCAGCTGCCAGAAGGCGTTGCAGACGATAGCCAAGACAGCACACAAAGCGCAGGTTGCCAGGGCAAAAGCGTACTCGGAAGTACGCCGGAAAGGAGACTTGGAGGCGAAAATGCCGTATATCAGTCTAGCGGAAAGATCAGCCAACTGTACGAGAAGTGTCAGTAGAGAGATACTATCCGCACTCGCACCAAGACTCTCGGCCCGACCGTTCATCTGCCTCAAGAAATGAGGACTTCCCATGTTTAACGCAAACACAGAAAAAGCCATCGTCAGGAACTGTGGCCGACGCAGATATCGCAGAGCCATCAGTTCCGCAATCTGGGAACGGGTTCTCCCCCAGAAGGTTCCTTCGCGGACAGGCTCGGTTTGTTCTTTTCGTTCTTCAACCTCAACCTCTTTCTCTTCCAGTGTGAAATGACTTTCTGGATTGGCGTAAATCATTCCACTCAGAGAGAGAACAAAGAAAGTTCCAGACAACACCAGGAAAGCAGAGTGCAGCCCGAGCACACTGAAAATTGGTTCCAGTATGTAGGGCATAACGATAGCTCCCAGACATCCACCTGAGAGTGCGATCGACATAGCTGTGGGCTCTCTGGTAGTGAAGAACTTACCGGTACATCCCACTGCCGCAGTGATCACAAAAGATGATCCCAATCCAACGCACACTCCGAGGCTCCCGATCAGATAAGCAGCCGAAGTTGCAAAGTAGCTGGTCAAGAAGCCGAGCGCGCAGATGATGCTGCCAACAGACACCATCGGCCCGTTGCCGAAACGAGCCACCAGCGCGCTGCTGAATGGAGAACATATGAGGGACAATGTCCCGATACGCCCAGAAATCCAGGAGGCTTCCATCGGGGAGGTATCAGGAAATTCCTCCATTATAGCAGCTCTCCAAACGGCGAAAGATTTCAAAAAGCCCGTCAGCAGAAAGGTGACCACAAAGGTCATGACGGATACCAACCATCCGTATCCACCATCAGGAGCGACGCGTTCACTTACAGTAACCCTTGGTTCGTTCAAGTCGATTACCGTGAAAGTGTCCAGCCAGGCTGAATTGCCACAACGAACGACATCGATGACGACGTTCTTGGCATCACGGCCCGAAACAGCCTTACCACCAACGAAAGACATGATTATTACCTCGAATCCGTTAATACGAATCCACCGATAACTTGATGGAAAATTAAAAAGGTCGACTCCCGGCCGCAAAACGAGTAAACGATAAATCGAGTAAACGAGGAACAGCGAGGAGCCGAGGGCGAGCGCGCGAGAAACAGATCCTTATATACCCTCGTGGCGAAAAATTTCTCCGAAATAATTGGAAAATTCCGAGAATTTTTTCCAAAATTCGCTATAACATTTCAATGCAAGCCTCCAGTGCAACTAGTCGAAAAAATACCTAGAAATTTAGAGTAATTCCGAGAAATTTTACAAACTTTTATCCAACCCAAGGTACCAATGCAGACGACATCAAGTGATAGAATTTTAAACGAGAATATGTTTGTAGATTGACACTGAGGTTTCACATGGTTCAAATAATTATGTAAATACAGCTAATGTGTGAATGGGAAAACAAAGTTGTTCACCTCCATGTGTAAACACCAGCACGAAACATTTCAAATATCAGTTTACGTGTCAAAGTGTCGTAACCTGGGGGTAGCGGCTGCCAACAAAACATTTAGAAAGGGCAGCCGCACCAAAACATAGCAGAAGCAAAGGTACAAAAAAAAGGAGAAGCAAAACAACGATTTCACCCTCCTTCGAACGCCCAAGAAAGTAGCTCTTTGCTTTGGTACGTTAAGATACAAAAAGTCGCAATGGACTTTTTCTTCCGCAGTCGCCCAACATCATCTTAAATGTTCCAAACATCTCGGAAAGCCACAGAAAAGGGGAAATAAAAAAATAAACTCGAAGAACTCAAGAATTTTTTATTAATTTTCTAAATTTTTAATTTTTTTTAATTTTTTTTTTTTTTTTTTGTAAAGCTTTCATTCCGACAGCTCTTTTTTTGCGAGTTGTTGACCAGACAGGTATCAGCAACCTGTGCAATCACGTATCAGCATCAACTTTCTTTTCTGGGAAAGAGGCATACGAAGATAGCCAAAACTGCACCAATCCACAAAAAGACACTATTCAAGATGAGTAGTGATGGCAGTTCATCGGAAGTTGGAACTTCAGGCCTCACAAAGCGATAAATGACACCTGAGAGTCCCTGAAAGCAACGGGCCAGATTGAGAGTGTTGCTCATGTTACTGGCACCGTGATTGTAAGATAACACAAGTGGAATACAAATGTTCATCACTCCTGCGGCCAAAGAGCCGATGAAAGTGAGAACAGCCAGCTGCCAGAAGGCGTTGCAGACGATAGCCAAGACAGCACACAAAGCGCAGGTTGCCAGGGCAAAAGCGTACTCGGAAGTACGCCGGAAAGGAGACTTGGAGGCGAAAATGCCGTATATCAGTCTAGCGGAAATATCAGCCAACTGTACGAGAAGTGTCAGTAGAGAGATACTGTCCGCACTCGCACCAAGACTCTCGGCCCGACCGTTCATCTGTCTCAAGAAATGAGGACTTCCCATGTTTAACGCAAACACAGAAAAAGCCATCGTCAGGAACTGTGGCCGACGCAGATATCGCAGAGCCATCAGTTCCGCAATCTGGGAACGGGTTCTCCCCCAGAAGGTTCCTTCGCGGACAGGCTCGGTTTGTTCTTTTCGTTCTTCAACCTCAACCTCTTTCTCTTCCAGTGTGAAATGACTTTCTGGATTGGCGTAAATCATTCCACTCAGAGAGAGAACAAAGAAAGTTCCAGACAACACCAGGAAAGCAGAGTGCAGCCCGAGCGAGCACACTGAAAATTGCTTCCAGTATGTAGGGCATAACGATAGCTCCCAGACATCCACCTGAGAGTGCGATCGACATAGCTGTGGGCTCTCTGGTAGTGAAGAACTTACCGGTACATCCCACTGTCGCAGTGATCACAAAAGATGATCCCAATCCAACGCACACTCCGAGGCTCCCGATCAGATAAGCAGCCGAAGTTGCAAAGTAGCTGGTCAAGAAGCCGAGCGCGCAGATGATGCTGCCAACAGACACCATCGGCCCGTTGCCGAAACGAGCCACCAGCGCGCTGCTGAATGGAGAACATATGAGGGACAATGTCCCGATACGCCCAGAAATCCAGGAGGCTTCCATCGGGGAGGTATCAGGAAATTCCTCCATTATAGCAGCTCTCCAAACGGCGAAAGATTTCAAAAAGCCCGTCAGCAGAAAGGTGACCACAAAGGTCATGACGGATACCAACCATCCGTATCCACCATCAGGAGCGACGCGTTCACTTACAGTAACCCTTGGTTCGTTCAAGTCGATTACCGTGAAAGTGTCCAGCCAGGCTGAATTGCCACAACGAACGACATCGATGACGACGTTCTTGGCATCACGGCCCGAAACAGCCTTACCACCAACGAAAGACATGATTATTACCTCGAATCCGTTAATACGAATCCACCGATAACTTGATGGAAAATTAAAAAGGTCGACTCCCGGCCGCAAAACGAGTAAACGATAAATCGAGTAAACGAGGAACAGCGAGGAGCCGAGGGCGAGCGCGCGAGAAACAGATCCTTATATACCCTCGTGGCGAAAAATTTCTCCGAAATAATTGGAAAATTCCGAGAATTTTTTCCAAAATTCGCTATAACATTTCAATGCAAGCCTCCAGTGCAACTAGTCGAAAAAATACCTAGAAATTTAGAGTAATTCCGAGAAATTTTACAAACTTTTATCCAACCCAAGGTACCAATGCAGACGACATCAAGTGATAGAATTTTAAACGAGAATATGTTTGTAGATTGACACTGAGGTTTCACATGGTTCAAATAATTATGTAAATACAGCTAATGTGTGAATGGGAAAACAAAGTTGTTCACCTCCATGTGTAAACACCAGCACGAAACATTTCAAATATCAGTTTACGTGTCAAAGTGTCGTAACCTGGGGGTAGCGGCTGCCAACAAAACATTTAGAAAGGGCAGCCGCACCAAAACATAGCAGAAGCAAAGGTACAAAAAAAAGGAGAAGCAAAACAACGATTTCACCCTCCTTCGAACGCCCAAGAAAGTAGCTCTTTGCTTTGGTACGTTAAGATACAAAAAGTCGCAATGGACTTTTTCTTCCGCAGTCGCCCAACATCATCTTAAATGTTCCAAACATTTCGGAAAGCCACAGAAAACGGGAAATAAAAAAATAAACTCGAAGAACTCAAGATTTTTTTATTAATTTTCTAAATTTTTAATTTTTTTTAATTTTTTTTTTTTTTTTTTTTTTGTAAAGCTTTCATTCCGACAGCTCTTTTTTTGCGAGTTGTTGACCAGACAGGTATCAGCAACCTGTGCAATCACGTATCAGCATCAACTTTCTTTTCTGGGAAAGAGGCATACGAAGATAGCCAAAACTGCACCAATCCACAAAAAGACACTATTCAAGATGAGTAGTGATGGCAGTTCATCGGAAGTTGGAACTTCAGGGCTCACAAAGCGATAAATGACACCTGAGAGTCCCTGAAAGCAACGGGCCAGATTGAGAGTGTTGCTCATGTTACTGGCACCGTGATTGTAAGATAACACAAGTGGAATACAAATGTTCATCACTCCTGCGGCCAAAGAGCCGATGAAAGTGAGAACAGCCAGCTGCCAGTAGGCGTTGCAGACGATAGCCAAGACAGCACACAAAGCGCAGGTTGCCAGGGCAAAAGCGTACTCGGAAGTACGCCGGAAAGGAGACTTGGAGGCGAAAATGCCGTATATCAGTCTAGCGGAAAGATCAGCCAACTGTACGAGAAGTGTCAGTAGAGAGATACTGTCCGCACTCGCACCAAGACTCTCGGCCCGACCGTTCATCTGCCTCAAGAAATGAGGACTTCCCATGTTTAACGCAAACACAGAAAAAGCCATCGTCAGGAACTGTGGCCGACGCAGATATCGCAGAGCCATCAGTTCCGCAATCTGGGAACGGGTTCTCCCCCAGAAGGTTCCTTCGCGGACAGGCTCGGTTTGTTCTTTTCGTTCTTCAACCTCAACCTCTTTCTCTTCCAGTGTGAAATGGCTTTCTGGATTGCCGTAAATCATTCCACTCAGAGAGAATAACAAAGAAAGTTCCCGACAACACCAGGAAAGCAGAGTGCAGCCCGAGCACACTGAAAATTGGTTCCAGTATGTAGGGCATAACGATAGCTCCCAGACATCCACCTGAGAGTGCGATCGACATAGCTGTGGGCTCTCTGGTAGTGAAGAACTTACCGGTACATCCCACTGCCGCAGTGATCACAAAAGATGATCCCAATCCAACGCACACTCCGAGGCTCCCGATCAGATAAGCAGCCGAAGTTGCAAAGTAGCTGGTCAAGAAGCCGAGCGCGCAGATGATGCTGCCAACAGACACCATCGGCCCGTTGCCGAAACGAGCCACCAGCGCGCTGCTGAATGGAGAACATATGAGGGACAATGTCCCGATACGCCCAGAAATCCAGGAGGCTTCCATCGGGGAGGTATCAGGAAATTCCTCCATTATAGCAGCTCTCCAAACGGCGAAAGATTTCAAAAAGCCCGTCAGCAGAAAGGTGACCACAAAGGTCATGACGGATACCAACCATCCGTATCCACCATCAGGAGCGACGCGTTCACTTACAGTAACCCTTGGTTCGTTCAAGTCGATTACCGTGAAAGTGTCCAGCCAGGCTGAATTGCCACAACGAACGACATCGATGACGACGTTCTTGGCATCATGGCCCGAAACAGCCTTACCACCAACGAAAGACATGATTATTACCACGAATCCGTTAATACGAATCCACCGATAACTTGATGGAAAATTAAAAAGGTCGACTCCCGGCCGCAAAACGAGTAAACGATAAATCGAGTAAACGAGGAACAGCGAGGAGCCGAGGGCGAGCGCGCGAGAAACAGATCCTTATATACCCTCGTGGCGAAAAATTTCTCCGAAATAATTGGAAAATTCCGAGAATTTTTTCCAAAATTCGCTATAACATTTCAATGCAAGCCTCCAGTGCAACTAGTCGAAAAAATACCTAGAAATTTAGAGTAATTCCGAGAAATTTTACAAACTTTTATCCAACCCAAGGTACCAATGCAGACGACATCAAGTGATAGAATTTTAAACGAGAATATGTTTGTAGATTGACACTGAGGTTTCACATGGTTCAAATAATTATGTAAATACAGCTAATGTGTGAATGGGAAAACAAAGTTGTTCACCTCCATGTGTAAACACCAGCACGAAACATTTCAAATATCAGTTTACGTGTCAAAGTGTCGTAACCTGGGGGTAGCGGCTGCCAACAAAACATTTAGAAAGGGCAGCCGCACCAAAACATAGCAGAAGCAAAGGTACAAAAAAAAGGAGAAGCAAAACAACGATTTCACCCTCCTTCGAACGCCCAAGAAAGTAGCTCTTTGCTTTGGTACGTTAAGATACAAAAAGTCGCAATGGACTTTTTCTTCCGCAGTCGCCCAACATCATCTTAAATGTTCCAAACATTTCGGAAAGCCACAGAAAAGGGGAAATAAAAAAATAAACTCGAAGAACTCCAGATTTTTTTATTAATTTTCTAAATTTTTAATTTTTTTTAATTTTTTTTTTTTTTTTTTTTTGTAAAGCTTTCATTCCGACAGCTCTTTTTTTGCGAGTTGTTGACCAGACAGGTATCAGCAACCTGTGCAATCACGTATCAGCATCAACTTTCTTTTCTGGGAAAGAGGCATACGAAGATAGCCAAAACTGCACCAATCCACAAAAAGACACTATTCAAGATGAGTAGTGATGGCAGTTCATCGGAAGTTGGAACTTCAGGGCTCACAAAGCGATAAATGACACCTGAGAGTCCCTGAAAGCAACGGGCCAGATTGAGAGTGTTGCTCATGTTACTGGCACCGTGATTGTAAGATAACACAAGTGGAATACAAATGTTCATCACTCCTGCGGCCAAAGAGCCGATGAAAGTGAGAACAGCCAGCTGCCAGAAGGCGTTTCAGACGATAGCCAAGACAGCACACAAAGCGCAGGTTGCCAGGGCAAAAGCGTACTCGGAAGTACGCCGGAAAGGAGACTTGGAGGCGAAAATGCCGTATATCAGTCTAGCGGAAAGATCAGCCAACTGTACGAGAAGTGTCAGTAGAGAGATACTGTCCGCACTCGCACCAAGACTCTCGGCCCGACCGTTCATCTGCCTCAAGAAATGAGGACTTCCCATGTTTAACGCAAACACAGAAAAAGCCATCGTCAGGAACTGTGGCCGACGCAGATATCGCAGAGCCATCAGTTCCGCAATCTGGGAACGGGTTCTCCCCCAGAAGGTTCCTTCGCGGACAGGCTCGGTTTGTTCTTTTCGTTCTTCAACCTCAACCTCTTTCTCTTCCAGTGTGAAATGACTTTCTGGATTGGCGTAAATCATTCCACTCAGAGAGAGAACAAAGAAAGTTCCGGACAACACCAGGAAAGCAGAGTGCAGCCCGAGCACACTGAAAATTGGTTCCAGTATGTAGGGCATAACGATAGCTCCCAGACATCCACCTGAGAGTGCGATCGACATAGCTGTGGGCTCTCTGGTAGTGAAGAACTTACCGGTACATCCCACTGTCGCAGTGATCACAAAAGATGATCCCAATCCAACGCACACTCCGAGGCTCCCGATCAGATAAGCAGCCGAAGTTGCAAAGTAGCTGGTCAAGAAGCCGAGCGCGCAGATGATGCTGCCAACAGAACCATCGGCCCGTTGCCGAAACGAGCCACCAGCGCGCTGCTGAATGGAGAACATATGAGGGACAATGTCCCGATACGCCCAGAAATCCAGGAGGCTTCCATCGGGGAGGTATCAGGAAATTCCTCCATTATAGCAGCTCTCCAAACGGCGAAAGATTTCAAAAAGCCCGTCAGCAGAAAGGTGACCACAAAGGTCATGACGGATACCAACCATCCGTATCCACCATCAGGAGCGACGCGTTCACTTACAGTAACCCTTGGTTCGTTCAAGTCGATTACCGTGAAAGTGTCCAGCCAGGCTGAATTGCCACAACGAACGACATCGATGACGACGTTCTTGGCATCACGGCCCGAAACAGCCTTACCACCCACGAAAGACATGATTATTACCACGAATCCGTTAATACGAATCCACCGATAACTTGATGGAAAATTAAAAAGGTCGACTCCCGGCCGCAAAACGAGTAAACGAGGAACAGCGAGGAGCCGAGGGCGAGCGCGCGAGAAACAGATCCTTATATACCCTCGTGGCGAAAAATTTCTCCGAAATAATTGGAAAATTCCGAGAATTTTTTCCAAAATTCGCTATAACATTTCAATGCAAGCCTCCAGTGCAACTAGTCGAAAAAATACCTAGAAATTTAGAGTAATTCCGAGAAATTTTACAAACTTTTATCCAACCCAAGGTACCAATGCAGACGACATCAAGTGATAGAATTTTAAACGAGAATATGTTTGTAGATTGACACTGAGGTTTCACATGGTTCAAATAATTATGTAAATACAGCTAATGTGTGAATGGGAAAACAAAGTTGTTCACCTCCATGTGTAAACACCAGCACGAAACATTTCAAATATCAGTTTACGTGTCAAAGTGTCGTAACCTGGGGGTAGCGGCTGCCAACAAAACATTTAGAAAGGGCAGCCGCACCAAAACATAGCAGAAGCAAAGGTACAAAAAAAATGAGAAGCAAAACAACGATTTCACCCTCCTTCGAACGCCCAAGAAAGTAGCTCTTTGCTTTGGTACGTTAAGATACAAAAAGTCGCAATGGACTTTTTCTTCCGCAGTCGCTCAACATCATCTTAAATGTTCCAAACGTTTCGGAAAGCCACAGAAAAGGGGAAATAAAAAAATAAACTCGAAGAACTCAAGATTTTTTTATTAATTTTCTAAGCTTTTAATTTTTTTTAATTTTTTTTTTTTTTTTTTTTTTTTGTAAAGCTTTCATTCCGACAGCTCTTTTTTTGCGAGTTGTTGACCAGACAGGTATCAGCAACCTGTGCAATCACGTATCAGCATCAACTTTCTTTTCTGGGAAAGAGGCATACGAAGATAGCCAAAACTGCACCAATCCACAAAAAGACACTATTCAAGATGAGTAGTGATGGCAGTTCATCGGAAGTTGGAACTTCAGGCCTCACAAAGCGATAAATGACACCTGAGAGTCCCTGAAAGCAACGGGCCAGATTGAGAGTGTTGCTCATGTTACTGGCACCGTGATTGTAAGATAACACAAGTGGAATACAAATGTTCATCACTCCTGCGGCCAAAGAGCCGATGAAAGTGAGAACAGCCAGCTGCCAGAAGGCGTTGCAGACGATAGCCAAGACAGCACACAAAGCGCAGGTTGCCAGGGCAAAAGCGTACTCGGAAGTACGCCGGAAAGGAGACTTGGAGGCGAAAATGCCGTATATCAGTCTAGCGGAAAGATCAGCCAACTGTACGAGAAGTGTCAGTAGAGAGATACTGTCCGCACTCGCACCAAGACTCTCGGCCCGACCGTTCATCTGCCTCAAGAAATGAGGACTTCCCATGTTTAACGCAAACACAGAAAAAGCCATCGTCAGGAACTGTGGCCGACGCAGATATCGCAGAGCCATCAGTTCCGCAATCTGGGAACGGGTTCTCCCCCAGAAGGTTTCTTCGCGGACAGGCTTGGTTTGTTCTTTTCGTTCTTCAACCTCAACCTCTTTCTCTTCCAGTGTGAAATGACTTTCTGGATTGGCGTAAATCATTCCACTCAGAGAGAGAACAAAGAAAGTTCCGGACAACACCAGGAAAGCAGAGTGCAGCCCGAGCACACTGAAAATTGGTTCCAGTATGTAGGGCATAACGATAGCTCCCAGACATCCACCTGAGAGTGCGATCGACATAGCTGTGGGCTCTCTGGTAGTGAAGAACTTACCGGTACATCCCACTGCCGCAGTGATCACAAAAGATGATCCCAATCCAACGCACACTCCGAGGCTCCCGATCAGATAAGCAGCCGAAGTTGCAAAGTAGCTGGTCAAGAAGCCGAGCGCGCAGATGATGCTGCCAACAGACACCATCGGCCCGTTGCCGAAACGAGCCACCAGCGCGCTGCTGAATGGAGAACATATGAGGGACAATGTCCCGATACGCCCAGAAATCCAGGAGGCTTCCATCGGGGAGGTATCAGGAAATTCCTCCATTATAGCAGCTCTCCAAACGGCGAAAGATTTCAAAAAGCCCGTCAGCAGAAAGGTGACCACAAAGGTCATGACGGATACCAACCATCCGTATCCACCATCAGGAGCGACGCGTTCACTTACAGTAACCCTTGGTTCGTTCAAGTCGATTACCGTGAAAGTGTCCAGCCAGGCTGAATTGCCACAACGAACGACATCGATGACGACGTTCTTGGCATCACGGCCCGAAACAGCCTTACCACCCACGAAAGACATGATTATTACCACGAATCCGTTAATACGAATCCACCGATAACTTGATGGAAAATTAAAAAGGTCGACTCCCGGCCGCAAAACGAGTAAACGAGGAACAGCGAGGAGCCGAGGGCGAGCGCGCGAGAAACAGATCCTTATATACCCTCGTGGCGAAAAATTTCTCCGAAATAATTGGAAAATTCCGAGAATTTTTTCCAAAATTCGCTATAACATTTCAATGCAAGCCTCCAGTGCAACTAGTCGAAAAAATACCTAGAAATTTAGAGTAATTCCGAGAAATTTTACAAACTTTTATCCAACCCAAGGTACCAATGCAGACGACATCAAGTGATAGAATTTTAAACGAGAATATGTTTGTAGATTGACACTGAGGTTTCACATGGTTCAAATAATTATGTAAATACAGCTAATGTGTGAATGGGAAAACAAAGTTGTTCACCTCCATGTGTAAACACCAGCACGAAACATTTCAAATATCAGTTTACGTGTCAAAGTGTCGTAACCTGGGGGTAGCGGCTGCCAACAAAACATTTAGAAAGGGCAGCCGCACCAAAACATAGCAGAAGCAAAGGTACAAAAAAAATGAGAAGCAAAACAACGATTTCACCCTCCTTCGAACGCCCAAGAAAGTAGCTCTTTGCTTTGGTACGTTAAGATACAAAAAGTCGCAATGGACTTTTTCTTCCGCAGTCGCTCAACATCATCTTAAATGTTCCAAACGTTTCGGAAAGCCACAGAAAAGGGGAAATAAAAAAAAAACTCGAAGAACTCAAGATTTTTTTATTAATTTTCTAAGCTTTTAATTTTTTTTAATTTTTTTTTTTTTTTTTTGTAAAGCTTTCATTCCGACAGCTCTTTTTTTGCGAGTTGTTGACCAGACAGGTATCAGCAACCTGTGCAATCACGTATCAGCATCAACTTTCTTTTCTGGGAAAGAGGCATACGAAGATAGCCAAAACTGCACCAATCCACAAAAAGACACTATTCAAGATGAGTAGTGATGGCAGTTCATCGGAAGTTGGAACTTCAGGGCTCACAAAGCGATAAATGACACCTGAGAGTCCCTGAAAGCAACGGGCCAGATTGAGAGTGTTGCTCATGTTACTGGCACCGTGATTGTAAGATAACACAAGTGGAATACAAATGTTCATCACTCCTGCGGCCAAAGAGCCGATGAAAGTGAGAACAGCCAGCTGCCAGAAGGCGTTGCAGACGATAGCCAAGACAGCACACAAAGCGCAGGTTGCCAGGGCAAAAGCGTACTCGGAAGTACGCCGGAAAGGAGACTTGGAGGCGAAAATGCCGTATATCAGTCTAGCGGAAAGATCAGCCAACTGTACGAGAAGTGTCAGTAGAGAGATACTGTCCGCACTCGCACCAAGACTCTCGGCCCGACCGTTCATCTGCCTCAAGAAATGAGGACTTCCCATGTTTAACGCAAACACAGAAAAAGCCATCGTCAGGAACTGTGGCCGACGCAGATATCGCAGAGCCATCAGTTCCACAATCTGGGAACGGGTTCTCCCCCAGAAGGTTTCTTCGCGGACAGGCTCGGTTTGTTCTTTTCGTTCTTCAACCTCAACCTCTTTCTCTTCCAGTGTGAAATGACTTTCTGGATTGGCGTAAATCATTCCACTCAGAGAGAGAACAAAGAAAGTTCCGGACAACACCAGGAAAGCAGAGTGCAGCCCGAGCACACTGAAAATTGGTTCCAGTATGTAGGGCATAACGATAGCTCCCAGACATCCACCTGAGAGTGCGATCGACATAGCTGTGGGCTCTCTGGTAGTGAAGAACTTACCGGTACATCCCACTGCCGCAGTGATCACAAAAGATGATCCCAATCCAACGCACACTCCGAGGCTCCCGATCAGATAAGCAGCCGAAGTTGCAAAGTAGCTGGTCAAGAAGCCGAGCGCGCAGATGATGCTGCCAACAGACACCATCGGCCCGTTGCCGAAACGAGCCACCAGCGCGCTGCTGAATGGAGAACATATGAGGGACAATGTCCCGATACGCCCAGAAATCCAGGAGGCTTCCATCGGGGAGGTATCAGGAAATTCCTCCATTATAGCAGCTCTCCAAACGGCGAAAGATTTCAAAAAGCCCGTCAGCAGAAAGGTGACCACAAAGGTCATGACGGATACCAACCATCCGTATCCACCATCAGGAGCGACGCGTTCACTTACAGTAACCCTTGGTTCGTTCAAGTCGATTACCGTGAAAGTGTCCAGCCAGGCTGAATTGCCACAACGAACGACATCGATGACGACGTTCTTGGCATCACGGCCCGAAACAGCCTTACCACCCACGAAAGACATGATTATTACCACGAATCCGTTAATACGAATCCACCGATAACTTGATGGAAAATTAAAAAGGTCGACTCCCGGCCGCAAAACGAGTAAACGAGGAACAGCGAGGAGCCGAGGGCGAGCGCGCGAGAAACAGATCCTTATATACCCTCGTGGCGAAAAATTTCTCCGAAATAATTGGAAAATTCCGAGAATTTTTTCCAAAATTCGCTATAACATTTCAATGCAAGCCTCCAGTGCAACTAGTCGAAAAAATACCTAGAAATTTAGAGTAATTCCGAGAAATTTTACAAACTTTTATCCAACCCAAGGTACCAATGCAGACGACATCAAGTGATAGAATTTTAAACGAGAATATGTTTGTAGATTGACACTGAGGTTTCACATGGTTCAAATAATTATGTAAATACAGCTAATGTGTGAATGGGAAAACAAAGTTGTTCACCTCCATGTGTAAACACCAGCACGAAACATTTCAAATATCAGTTTACGTGTCAAAGTGTCGTAACCTGGGGGTAGCGGCTGCCAACAAAACATTTAGAAAGGGCAGCCGCACCAAAACATAGCAGAAGCAAAGGTACAAAAAAAATGAGAAGCAAAACAACGATTTCACCCTCCTTCGAACGCCCAAGAAAGTAGCTCTTTGCTTTGGTACGTTAAGATACAAAAAGTCGCAATGGACTTTTTCTTCCGCAGTCGCTCAACATCATCTTAAATGTTCCAAACGTTTCGGAAAGCCACAGAAAAGGGGAAATAAAAAAAAAACTCGAAGAACTCAAGATTTTTTTATTAATTTTCTAAGCTTTTAATTTTTTTTAATTTTTTTTTTTTTTTTTTTTTTTTGTAAAGCTTTCATTCCGACAGCTCTTTTTTTGCGAGTTGTTGACCAGACAGGTATCAGCAACCTGTGCAATCACGTATCAGCATCAACTTTCTTTTCTGGGAAAGAGGCATACGAAGATAGCCAAAACTGCACCAATCCACAAAAAGACACTATTCAAGATGAGTAGTGATGGCAGTTCATCGGAAGTTGGAACTTCAGGGCTCACAAAGCGATAAATGACACCTGAGAGTCCCTGAAAGCAACGGGCCAGATTGAGAGTGTTGCTCATGTTACTGGCACCGTGATTGTAAGATAACACAAGTGGAATACAAATGTTCATCACTCCTGCGGCCAAAGAGCCGATGAAAGTGAGAACAGCCAGCTGCCAGAAGGCGTTGCAGACGATAGCCAAGACAGCACACAAAGCGCAGGTTGCCAGGGCAAAAGCGTACTCGGAAGTACGCCGGAAAGGAGACTTGGAGGCGAAAATGCCGTATATCAGTCTAGCGGAAAGATCAGCCAACTGTACGAGAAGTGTCAGTAGAGAGATACTGTCCGCACTCGCACCAAGACTCTCGGCCCGACCGTTCATCTGCCTCAAGAAATGAGGACTTCCCATGTTTAACGCAAACACAGAAAAAGCCATCGTCAGGAACTGTGGCCGACGCAGATATCGCAGAGCCATCAGTTCCACAATCTGGGAACGGGTTCTCCCCCAGAAGGTTTCTTCGCGGACAGGCTCGGTTTGTTCTTTTCGTTCTTCAACCTCAACCTCTTTCTCTTCCAGTGTGAAATGACTTTCTGGATTGGCGTAAATCATTCCACTCAGAGAGAGAACAAAGAAAGTTCCGGACAACACCAGGAAAGCAGAGTGCAGCCCGAGCACACTGAAAATTGGTTCCAGTATGTAGGGCATAACGATAGCTCCCAGACATCCACCTGAGAGTGCGATCGACATAGCTGTGGGCTCTCTGGTAGTGAAGAACTTACCGGTACATCCCACTGTCGCAGTGATCACAAAAGATGATCCCAATCCAACGCACACTCCGAGGCTCCCGATCAGATAAGCAGCCGAAGTTGCAAAGTAGCTGGTGAAGAAGCCGAGCGCGCAGATGATGCTGCCAACAGACACCATCGGCCCGTTGCCGAAACGAGCCACCAGCGCGCTGCTGAATGGAGAACATATGAGGGACAATGTCCCGATACGCCCAGAAATCCAGGAGGCTTCCATCGGGGAGGTATCAGGAAATTCCTCCATTATAGCAGCTCTCCAAACGGCGAAAGATTTCAAAAAGCCCGTCAGCAGAAAGGTGACCACAAAGGTCATGACGGATACCAACCATCCGTATCCACCATCAGGAGCGACGCGTTCACTTACAGTAACCCTTGGTTCGTTCAAGTCGATTACCGTGAAAGTGTCCAGCCAGGCTGAATTGCCACAACGAACGACATCGATGACGACGTTCTTGGCATCACGGCCCGAAACAGCCTTACCACCCACGAAAGACATGATTATTACCACGAATCCGTTAATACGAATCCACCGATAACTTGATGGAAAATTAAAAAGGTCGACTCCCGGCCGCAAAACGAGTAAACGAGGAACAGCGAGGAGCCGAGGGCGAGCGCGCGAGAAACAGATCCTTATATACCCTCGTGGCGAAAAATTTCTCCGAAATAATTGGAAAATTCCGAGAATTTTTTCCAAAATTCGCTATAACATTTCAATGCAAGCCTCCAGTGCAACTAGTCGAAAAAATACCTAGAAATTTAGAGTAATTCCGAGAAATTTTACAAACTTTTATCCAACCCAAGGTACCAATGCAGACGACATCAAGTGATAGAATTTTAAACGAGAATATGTTTGTAGATTGACACTGAGGTTTCACATGGTTCAAATAATTATGTAAATACAGCTAATGTGTGAATGGGAAAACAAAGTTGTTCACCTCCATGTGTAAACACCAGCACGAAACATTTCAAATATCAGTTTACGTGTCAAAGTGTCGTAACCTGGGGGTAGCGGCTGCCAACAAAACATTTAGAAAGGGCAGCCGCACCAAAACATAGCAGAAGCAAAGGTACAAAAAAAATGAGAAGCAAAACAACGATTTCACCCTCCTTCGAACGCCCAAGAAAGTAGCTCTTTGCTTTGGTACGTTAAGATACAAAAAGTCGCAATGGACTTTTTCTTCCGCAGTCGCTCAACATCATCTTAAATGTTCCAAACGTTTCGGAAAGCCACAGAAAAGGGGAAATAAAAAAAAAACTCGAAGAACTCAAGATTTTTTTATTAATTTTCTAAGCTTTTAATTTTTTTTAATTTTTTTTTTTTTTTTTTGTAAAGCTTTCATTCCGACAGCTCTTTTTTTGCGAGTTGTTGACCAGACAGGTATCAGCAACCTGTGCAATCACGTATCAGCATCAACTTTCTTTTCTGGGAAAGAGGCATACGAAGATAGCCAAAACTGCACCAATCCACAAAAAGACACTATTCAAGATGAGTAGTGATGGCAGTTCATCGGAAGTTGGAACTTCAGGGCTCACAAAGCGATAAATGACACCTGAGAGTCCCTGAAAGCAACGGGCCAGATTGAGAGTGTTGCTCATGTTACTGGCACCGTGATTGTAAGATAACACAAGTGGAATACAAATGTTCATCACTCCTGCGGCCAAAGAGCCGATGAAAGTGAGAACAGCCAGCTGCCAGAAGGCGTTGCAGACGATAGCCAAGACAGCACACAAAGCGCAGGTTGCCAGGGCAAAAGCGTACTCGGAAGTACGCCGGAAAGGAGACTTGGAGGCGAAAATGCCGTATATCAGTCTAGCGGAAAGATCAGCCAACTGTACGAGAAGTGTCAGTAGAGAGATACTGTCCGCACTCGCACCAAGACTCTCGGCCCGACCGTTCATCTGCCTCAAGAAATGAGGACTTCCCATGTTTAACGCAAACACAGAAAAAGCCATCGTCAGGAACTGTGGCCGACGCAGATATCGCAGAGCCATCAGTTCCACAATCTGGGAACGGGTTCTCCCCCAGAAGGTTTCTTCGCGGACAGGCTCGGTTTGTTCTTTTCGTTCTTCAACCTCAACCTCTTTCTCTTCCAGTGTGAAATGACTTTCTGGATTGGCGTAAATCATTCCACTCAGAGAGAGAACAAAGAAAGTTCCGGACAACACCAGGAAAGCAGAGTGCAGCCCGAGCACACTGAAAATTGGTTCCAGTATGTAGGGCATAACGATAGCTCCCAGACATCCACCTGAGAGTGCGATCGACATAGCTGTGGGCTCTCTGGTAGTGAAGAACTTACCGGTACATCCCACTGCCGCAGTGATCACAAAAGATGATCCCAATCCAACGCACACTCCGAGGCTCCCGATCAGATAAGCAGCCGAAGTTGCAAAGTAGCTGGTCAAGAAGCCGAGCGCGCAGATGATGCTGCCAACAGACACCATCGGCCCGTTGCCGAAACGAGCCACCAGCGCGCTGCTGAATGGAGAACATATGAGGGACAATGTCCCGATACGCCCAGAAATCCAGGAGGCTTCCATCGGGGAGGTATCAGGAAATTCCTCCATTATAGCAGCTCTCCAAACGGCGAAAGATTTCAAAAAGCCCGTCAGCAGAAAGGTGACCACAAAGGTCATGACGGATACCAACCATCCGTATCCACCATCAGGAGCGACGCGTTCACTTACAGTAACCCTTGGTTCGTTCAAGTCGATTACCGTGAAAGTGTCCAGCCAGGCTGAATTGCCACAACGAACGACATCGATGACGACGTTCTTGGCATCACGGCCCGAAACAGCCTTACCACCCACGAAAGACATGATTATTACCACGAATCCGTTAATACGAATCCACCGATAACTTGATGGAAAATTAAAAAGGTCGACTCCCGGCCGCAAAACGAGTAAACGAGGAACAGCGAGGAGCCGAGGGCGAGCGCGCGAGAAACAGATCCTTATATACCCTCGTGGCGAAAAATTTCTCCGAAATAATTGGAAAATTCCGAGAATTTTTTCCAAAATTCGCTATAACATTTCAATGCAAGCCTCCAGTGCAACTAGTCGAAAAAATGCCTAGAAATTTAGAGTAATTCCGAGAAATTTTACAAACTTTTATCCAACCCAAGGTACCAATGCAGACGACATCAAGTGATAGAATTTTAAACGAGAATATGTTTGTAGATTGACACTGAGGTTTCACATGGTTCAAATAATTATGTAAATACAGCTAATGTGTGAATGGGAAAACAAAGTTGTTCACCTCCATGTGTAAACACCAGCACGAAACATTTCAAATATCAGTTTACGTGTCAAAGTGTCGTAACCTGGGGGTAGCGGCTGCCAACAAAACATTTAGAAAGGGCAGCCGCACCAAAACATAGCAGAAGCAAAGGTACAAAAAAAATGAGAAGCAAAACAACGATTTCACCCTCCTTCGAACGCCCAAGAAAGTAGCTCTTTGCTTTGGTACGTTAAGATACAAAAAGTCGCAATGGACTTTTTCTTCCGCAGTCGCTCAACATCATCTTAAATGTTCCAAACGTTTCGGAAAGCCACAGAAAAGGGGAAATAAAAAAATAAACTCGAAGAACTCAAGATTTTTTTATTAATTTTCTAAGCTTTTAATTTTTTTTAATTTTTTTTTTTTTTTTTTTTTTTGTAAAGCTTTCATTCCGACAGCTCTTTTTTTGCGAGTTGTTGACCAGACAGGTATCAGCAACCTGTGCAATCACGTATCAGCATCAACTTTCTTTTCTGGGAAAGAGGCATACGAAGATAGCCAAAACTGCACCAATCCACAAAAAGACACTATTCAAGATGAGTAGTGATGGCAGTTCATCGGAAGTTGGAACTTCAGGGCTCACAAAGCGATAAATGACACCTGAGAGTCCCTGAAAGCAACGGGCCAGATTGAGAGTGTTGCTCATGTTACTGGCACCGTGATTGTAAGATAACACAAGTGGAATACAAATGTTCATCACTCCTGCGGCCAAAGAGCCGATGAAAGTGAGAACAGCCAGCTGCCAGAAGGCGTTGCAGACGATAGCCAAGACAGCACACAAAGCGCAGGTTGCCAGGGCAAAAGCGTACTCGGAAGTACGCCGGAAAGGAGACTTGGAGGCGAAAATGCCGTATATCAGTCTAGCGGAAAGATCAGCCAACTGTACGAGAAGTGTCAGTAGAGAGATACTGTCCGCACTCGCACCAAGACTCTCGGCCCGACCGTTCATCTGCCTCAAGAAATGAGGACTTCCCATGTTTAACGCAAACACAGAAAAAGCCATCGTCAGGAACTGTGGCCGACGCAGATATCGCAGAGCCATCAGTTCCGCAATCTGGGAACGGGTTCTCCCCCAGAAGGTTTCTTCGCGGACAGGCTCGGTTTGTTCTTTTCGTTCTTCAACCTCAACCTCTTTCTCTTCCAGTGTGAAATGACTTTCTGGATTGGCGTAAATCATTCCACTCAGAGAGAGAACAAAGAAAGTTCCGGACAACACCAGGAAAGCAGAGTGCAGCCCGAGCACACTGAAAATTGGTTCCAGTATGTAGGGCATAACGATAGCTCCCAGACATCCACCTGAGAGTGCGATCGACATAGCTGTGGGCTCTCTGGTAGTGAAGAACTTACCGGTACATCCCACTGCCGCAGTGAACACAAAAGATGATCCCAATCCAACGCACACTCCGAGGCTCCCGATCAGATAAGCAGCCGAAGTTGCAAAGTAGCTGGTCAAGAAGCCGAGCGCGCAGATGATGCTGCCAACAGACACCATCGGCCCGTTGCCGAAACGAGCCACCAGCGCGCTGCTGAATGGAGAACATATGAGGGACAATGTCCCGATACGCCCAGAAATCCAGGAGGCTTCCATCGGGGAGGTATCAGGAAATTCCTCCATTATAGCAGCTCTCCAAACGGCGAAAGATTTCAAAAAGCCCGTCAGCAGAAAGGTGACCACAAAGGTCATGACGGATACCAACCATCCGTATCCACCATCAGGAGCGACGCGTTCACTTACAGTAACCCTTGGTTCGTTCAAGTCGATTACCGTGAAAGTGTCCAGCCAGGCTGAATTGCCACAACGAACGACATCGATGACGACGTTCTTGGCATCACGGCCCGAAACAGCCTTACCACCCACGAAAGACATGATTATTACCACGAATCCGTTAATACGAATCCACCGATAACTTGATGGAAAATTAAAAAGGTCGACTCCCGGCCGCAAAACGAGTAAACGAGGAACAGCGAGGAGCCGAGGGCGAGCGCGCGAGAAACAGATCCTTATATACCCTCGTGGCGAAAAATTTCTCCGAAATAATTGGAAAATTCCGAGAATTTTTTCCAAAATTCGCTATAACATTTCAATGCAAGCCTCCAGTGCAACTAGTCGAAAAAATACCTAGAAATTTAGAGTAATTCGGAGAAATTTTACAAACTTTTATCCAACCCAAGGTACCAATGCAGACGACATCAAGTGATAGAATTTTAAACGAGAATATGTTTGTAGATTGACACTGAGGTTTCACATGGTTCAAATAATTATGTAAATACAGCTAATGTGTGAATGGGAAAACAAAGTTGTTCACCTCCATGTGTAAACACCAGCACGAAACATTTCAAATATCAGTTTACGTGTCAAAGTGTCGTAACCTGGGGGTAGCGGCTGCCAACAAAACATTTAGAAAGGGCAGCCGCACCAAAACATAGCAGAAGCAAAGGTACAAAAAAAATGAGAAGCAAAACAACGATTTCACCCTCCTTCGAACGCCCAAGAAAGTAGCTCTTTGCTTTGGTACGTTAAGATACAAAAAGTCGCAATGGACTTTTTCTTCCGCAGTCGCTCAACATCATCTTAAATGTTCCAAACGTTTCGGAAAGCCACAGAAAAGGGGAAATAAAAAAATAAACTCGAAGAACTCAAGATTTTTTTATTAATTTTCTAAGCTTTTAATTTTTTTTAATTTTTTTTTTTTTTTTTTTTTTTGTAAAGCTTTCATTCCGACAGCTCTTTTTTTGCGAGTTGTTGACCAGACAGGTATCAGCAACCTGTGCAATCACGTATCAGCATCAACTTTCTTTTCTGGGAAAGAGGCATACGAAGATAGCCAAAACTGCACCAATCCACAAAAAGACACTATTCAAGATGAGTAGTGATGGCAGTTCATCGGAAGTTGGAACTTCAGGGCTCACAAAGCGATAAATGACACCTGAGAGTCCCTGAAAGCAACGGGCCAGATTGAGAGTGTTGCTCATGTTACTGGCACCGTGATTGTAAGATAACACAAGTGGAATACAAATGTTCATCACTCCTGCGGCCAAAGAGCCGATGAAAGTGAGAACAGCCAGCTGCCAGAAGGCGTTGCAGACGATAGCCAAGACAGCACACAAAGCGCAGGTTGCCAGGGCAAAAGCGTACTCGGAAGTACGCCGGAAAGGAGACTTGGAGGCGAAAATGCCGTATATCAGTCTAGCGGAAAGATCAGCCAACTGTACGAGAAGTGTCAGTAGAGAGATACTATCCGCACTCGCACCAAGACTCTCGGCCCGACCGTTCATCTGCCTCAAGAAATGAGGACTTCCCATGTTTAACGCAAACACAGAAAAAGCCATCGTCAGGAACTGTGGCCGACGCAGATATCGCAGAGCCATCAGTTCCGCAATCTGGGAACGGGTTCTCCCCCAGAAGGTTTCTTCGCGGACAGGCTCGGTTTGTTCTTTTCGTTCTTCAACCTCAACCTCTTTCTCTTCCAGTGTGAAATGACTTTCTGGATTGGCGTAAATCATTCCACTCAGAGAGAGAACAAAGAAAGTTCCGGACAACACCAGGAAAGCAGAGTGCAGCCCGAGCACACTGAAAATTGGTTCCAGTATGTAGGGCATAACCATAGCTCCCAGACATCCACCTGAGAGTGCGATCGACATAGCTGTGGGCTCTCTGGTAGTGAAGAACTTACCGGTACATCCCACTGCCGCAGTGATCACAAAAGATGATCCCAATCCAACGCACACTCCGAGGCTCCCGATCAGATAAGCAGCCGAAGTTGCAAAGTAGCTGGTCAAGAAGCCGAGCGCGCAGATGATGCTGCCAACAGACACCATCGGCCCGTTGCCGAAACGAGCCACCAGCGCGCTGCTGAATGGAGAACATATGAGGGACAATGTCCCGATACGCCCAGAAATCCAGGAGGCTTCCATCGGGGAGGTATCAGGAAATTCCTCCATTATAGCAGCTCTCCAAACGGCGAAAGATTTCAAAAAGCCCGTCAGCAGAAAGGTGACCACAAAGGTCATGACGGATACCAACCATCCGTATCCACCATCAGGAGCGACGCGTTCACTTACAGTAACCCTTGGTTCGTTCAAGTCGATTACCGTGAAAGTGTCCAGCCAGGCTGAATTGCCACAACGAACGACATCGATGACGACGTTCTTGGCATCATGGCCCGAAACAGCCTTACCACCAACGAAAGACATGATTATTACCACGAATCCGTTAATACGAATCCACCGATAACTTGATGGAAAATTAAAAAGGTCGACTCCCGGCCGCAAAACGAGTAAACGATAAATCGAGTAAACGAGGAACAGCGAGGAGCCGAGGGCGAGCGCGCGAGAAACAGATCCTTATATACCCTCGTGGCGAAAAATTTCTCCGAAATAATTGGAAAATTCCGAGAATTTTTTCCAAAATTCGCTATAACATTTCAATGCAAGCCTCCAGTGCAACTAGTCGAAAAAATGCCTAGAAATTTAGAGTAATTCCGAGAAATTTTACAAACTTTTATCCAACCCAAGGTACCAATGCAGACGACATCAAGTGATAGAATTTTAAACGAGAATATGTTTGTAGATTGACACTGAGGTTTCACATGGTTCAAATAATTATGTAAATACAGCTAATGTGTGAATGGGAAAACAAAGTTGTTCACCTCCATGTGTAAACACCAGCACGAAACATTTCAAATATCAGTTTACGTGTCAAAGTGTCGTAACCTGGGGGTAGCGGCTGCCAACAAAACATTTAGAAAGGGCAGCCGCACCAAAACATAGCAGAAGCAAAGGTACAAAAAAAAGGAGAAGCAAAACAACGATTTCACCCTCCTTCGAACGCCCAAGAAAGTAGCTCTTTGCTTTGGTACGTTAAGATACAAAAAGTCGCAATGGACTTTTTCTTCCGCAGTCGCCCAACATCATCTTAAATGTTCCAAACATTTCGGAAAGCCACAGAAAACGGGAAATAAAAAAATAAACTCGAAGAACTCAAGATTTTTTTATTAATTTTCTAAATTTTTAATTTTTTTTAATTTTTTTTTTTTTTTTTTTTTGTAAAGCTTTCATTCCGACAGCTCTTTTTTTGCGAGTTGTTGACCAGACAGGTATCAGCAACCTGTGCAATCACGTATCAGCATCAACTTTCTTTTCTGGGAAAGAGGCATACGAAGATAGCCAAAACTGCACCAATCCACAAAAAGACACTATTCAAGATGAGTAGTGATGGCAGTTCATCGGAAGTTGGAACTTCAGGGCTCACAAAGCGATAAATGACACCTGAGAGTCCCTGAAAGCAACGGGCCAGATTGAGAGTGTTGCTCATGTTACTGGCACCGTGATTGTAAGATAACACAAGTGGAATACAAATGTTCATCACTCCTGCGGCCAAAGAGCCGATGAAAGTGAGAACAGCCAGCTGCCAGTAGGCGTTGCAGACGATAGCCAAGACAGCACACAAAGCGCAGGTTGCCAGGGCAAAAGCGTACTCGGAAGTACGCCGGAAAGGAGACTTGGAGGCGAAAATGCCGTATATCAGTCTAGCGGAAAGATCAGCCAACTGTACGAGAAGTGTCAGTAGAGAGATACTGTCCACACTCGCACCAAGACTCTCGGCCCGACCGTTCATCTGCCTCAAGAAATGAGGACTTCCCATGTTTAACGCAAACACAGAAAAAGCCATCGTCAGGAACTGTGGCCGACGCAGATATCGCAGAGCCATCAGTTCCGCAATCTGGGAACGGGTTCTCCCCCAGAAGGTTCCTTCGCGGACAGGCTCGGTTTGTTCTTTTCGTTCTTCAACCTCAACCTCTTTCTCTTCCAGTGTGAAATGGCTTTCTGGATTGCCGTAAATCATTCCACTCAGAGAGAATAACAAAGAAAGTTCCCGACAACACCAGGAAAGCAGAGTGCAGCCCGAGCACACTGAAAATTGGTTCCAGTATGTAGGGCATAACGATAGCTCCCAGACATCCACCTGAGAGTGCGATCGACATAGCTGTGGGCTCTCTGGTAGTGAAGAACTTACCGGTACATCCCACTGCCGCAGTGATCACAAAAGATGATCCCAATCCAACGCACACTCCGAGGCTCCCGATCAGATAAGCAGCCGAAGTTGCAAAGTAGCTGGTCAAGAAGCCGAGCGCGCAGATGATGCTGCCAACAGACACCATCGGCCCGTTGCCGAAACGAGCCACCAGCGCGCTGCTGAATGGAGAACATATGAGGGACAATGTCCCGATACGCCCAGAAATCCAGGAGGCTTCCATCGGGGAGGTATCAGGAAATTCCTCCATTATAGCAGCTCTCCAAACGGCGAAAGATTTCAAAAAGCCCGTCAGCAGAAAGGTGACCACAAAGGTCATGACGGATACCAACCATCCGTATCCACCATCAGGAGCGACGCGTTCACTTACAGTAACCCTTGGTTCGTTCAAGTCGATTACCGTGAAAGTGTCCAGCCAGGCTGAATTGCCACAACGAACGACATCGATGACGACGTTCTTGGCATCATGGCCCGAAACAGCCTTACCACCAACGAAAGACATGATTATTACCACGAATCCGTTAATACGAATCCACCGATAACTTGATGGAAAATTAAAAAGGTCGACTCCCGGCCGCAAAACGAGTAAACGATAAATCGAGTAAACGAGGAACAGCGAGGAGCCGAGGGCGAGCGCGCGAGAAACAGATCCTTATATACCCTCGTGGCGAAAAATTTCTCCGAAATAATTGGAAAATTCCGAGAATTTTTTCCAAAATTCGCTATAACATTTCAATGCAAGCCTCCAGTGCAACTAGTCGAAAAAATACCTAGAAATTTAGAGTAATTCCGAGAAATTTTACAAACTTTTATCCAACCCAAGGTACCAATGCAGACGACATCAAGTGATAGAATTTTAAACGAGAATATGTTTGTAGATTGACACTGAGGTTTCACATGGTTCAAATAATTATGTAAATACAGCTAATGTGTGAATGGGAAAACAAAGTTGTTCACCTCCATGTGTAAACACCAGCACGAAACATTTCAAATATCAGTTTACGTGTCAAAGTGTCGTAACCTGGGGGTAGCGGCTGCCAACAAAACATTTAGAAAGGGCAGCCGCACCAAAACATAGCAGAAGCAAAGGTACAAAAAAAAGGAGAAGCAAAACAACGATTTCACCCTCCTTCGAACGCCCAAGAAAGTAGCTCTTTGCTTTGGTACGTTAAGATGCAAAAAGTCGCAATGGACTTTTTCTTCCGCAGTCGCCCAACATCATCTTAAATGTTCCAAACATTTCGGAAAGCCACAGAAAAGGGGAAATAAAAAAATAAACTCGAAGAACTCCAGATTTTTTTATTAATTTTCTAAATTTTTAATTTTTTTTAATTTTTTTTTTTTTTTTTTTTTGTAAAGCTTTCATTCCGACAGCTCTTTTTTTGCGAGTTGTTGACCAGACAGGTATCAGCAACCTGTGCAATCACGTATCAGCATCAACTTTCTTTTCTGGGAAAGAGGCATACGAAGATAGCCAAAACTGCACCAATCCACAAAAAGACACTATTCAAGATGAGTAGTGATGGCAGTTCATCGGAAGTTGGAACTTCAGGGCTCACAAAGCGATAAATGACACCTGAGAGTCCCTGAAAGCAACGGGCCAGATTGAGAGTGTTGCTCATGTTACTGGCACCGTGATTGTAAGATAACACAAGTGGAATACAAATGTTCATCACTCCTGCGGCCAAAGAGCCGATGAAAGTGAGAACAGCCAGCTGCCAGAAGGCGTTTCAGACGATAGCCAAGACAGCACACAAAGCGCAGGTTGCCAGGGCAAAAGCGTACTCGGAAGTACGCCGGAAAGGAGACTTGGAGGCGAAAATGCCGTATATCAGTCTAGCGGAAAGATCAGCCAACTGTACGAGAAGTGTCAGTAGAGAGATACTGTCCGCACTCGCACCAAGACTCTCGGCCCGACCGTTCATCTGCCTCAAGAAATGAGGACTTCCCATGTTTAACGCAAACACAGAAAAAGCCATCGTCAGGAACTGTGGCCGACGCAGATATCGCAGAGCCATCAGTTCCGCAATCTGGGAACGGGTTCTCCCCCAGAAGGTTCCTTCGCGGACAGGCTCGGTTTGTTCTTTTCGTTCTTCAACCTCAACCTCTTTCTCTTCCAGTGTGAAATGACTTTCTGGATTGGCGTAAATCATTCCACTCAGAGAGAGAACAAAGAAAGTTCCGGACAACACCAGGAAAGCAGAGTGCAGCCCGAGCACACTGAAAATTGGTTCCAGTATGTAGGGCATAACGATAGCTCCCAGACATCCACCTGAGAGTGCGATCGACATAGCTGTGGGCTCTCTGGTAGTGAAGAACTTACCGGTACATCCCACTGTCGCAGTGATCACAAAAGATGATCCCAATCCAACGCACACTCCGAGGCTCCCGATCAGATAAGCAGCCGAAGTTGCAAAGTAGCTGGTCAAGAAGCCGAGCGCGCAGATGATGCTGCCAACAGAACCATCGGCCCGTTGCCGAAACGAGCCACCAGCGCGCTGCTGAATGGAGAACATATGAGGGACAATGTCCCGATACGCCCAGAAATCCAGGAGGCTTCCATCGGGGAGGTATCAGGAAATTCCTCCATTATAGCAGCTCTCCAAACGGCGAAAGATTTCAAAAAGCCCGTCAGCAGAAAGGTGACCACAAAGGTCATGACGGATACCAACCATCCGTATCCACCATCAGGAGCGACGCGTTCACTTACAGTAACCCTTGGTTCGTTCAAGTCGATTACCGTGAAAGTGTCCAGCCAGGCTGAATTGCCACAACGAACGACATCGATGACGACGTTCTTGGCATCACGGCCCGAAACAGCCTTACCACCCACGAAAGACATGATTATTACCACGAATCCGTTAATACGAATCCACCGATAACTTGATGGAAAATTAAAAAGGTCGACTCCCGGCCGCAAAACGAGTAAACGAGGAACAGCGAGGAGCCGAGGGCGAGCGCGCGAGAAACAGATCCTTATATACCCTCGTGGCGAAAAATTTCTCCGAAATAATTGGAAAATTCCGAGAATTTTTTCCAAAATTCGCTATAACATTTCAATGCAAGCCTCCAGTGCAACTAGTCGAAAAAATACCTAGAAATTTAGAGTAATTCCGAGAAATTTTACAAACTTTTATCCAACCCAAGGTACCAATGCAGACGACATCAAGTGATAGAATTTTAAACGAGAATATGTTTGTAGATTGACACTGAGGTTTCACATGGTTCAAATAATTATGTAAATACAGCTAATGTGTGAATGGGAAAACAAAGTTGTTCACCTCCATGTGTAAACACCAGCACGAAACATTTCAAATATCAGTTTACGTGTCAAAGTGTCGTAACCTGGGGGTAGCGGCTGCCAACAAAACATTTAGAAAGGGCAGCCGCACCAAAACATAGCAGAAGCAAAGGTACAAAAAAAATGAGAAGCAAAACAACGATTTCACCCTCCTTCGAACGCCCAAGAAAGTAGCTCTTTGCTTTGGTACGTTAAGATACAAAAAGTCGCAATGGACTTTTTCTTCCGCAGTCGCTCAACATCATCTTAAATGTTCCAAACGTTTCGGAAAGCCACAGAAAAGGGGAAATAAAAAAATAAACTCGAAGAACTCAAGATTTTTTTATTAATTTTCTAAGCTTTTAATTTTTTTTAATTTTTTTTTTTTTTTTTTTTTTTTGTAAAGCTTTCATTCCGACAGCTCTTTTTTTGCGAGTTGTTGACCAGACAGGTATCAGCAACCTGTGCAATCACGTATCAGCATCAACTTTCTTTTCTGGGAAAGAGGCATACGAAGATAGCCAAAACTGCACCAATCCACAAAAAGACACTATTCAAGATGAGTAGTGATGGCAGTTCATCGGAAGTTGGAACTTCAGGGCTCACAAAGCGATAAATGACACCTGAGAGTCCCTGAAAGCAACGGGCCAGATTGAGAGTGTTGCTCATGTTACTGGCACCGTGATTGTAAGATAACACAAGTGGAATACAAATGTTCATCACTCCTGCGGCCAAAGAGCCGATGAAAGTGAGAACAGCCAGCTGCCAGAAGGCGTTGCAGACGATAGCCAAGACAGCACACAAAGCGCAGGTTGCCAGGGCAAAAGCGTACTCGGAAGTACGCCGGAAAGGAGACTTGGAGGCGAAAATGCCGTATATCAGTCTAGCGGAAAGATCAGCCAACTGTACGAGAAGTGTCAGTAGAGAGATACTGTCCGCACTCGCACCAAGACTCTCGGCCCGACCGTTCATCTGCCTCAAGAAATGAGGACTTCCCATGTTTAACGCAAACACAGAAAAAGCCATCGTCAGGAACTGTGGCCGACGCAGATATCGCAGAGCCATCAGTTCCGCAATCTGGGAACGGGTTCTCCCCCAGAAGGTTTCTTCGCGGACAGGCTTGGTTTGTTCTTTTCGTTCTTCAACCTCAACCTCTTTCTCTTCCAGTGTGAAATGACTTTCTGGATTGGCGTAAATCATTCCACTCAGAGAGAGAACAAAGAAAGTTCCGGACAACACCAGGAAAGCAGAGTGCAGCCCGAGCACACTGAAAATTGGTTCCAGTATGTAGGGCATAACGATAGCTCCCAGACATCCACCTGAGAGTGCGATCGACATAGCTGTGGGCTCTCTGGTAGTGAAGAACTTACCGGTACATCCCACTGCCGCAGTGATCACAAAAGATGATCCCAATCCAACGCACACTCCGAGGCTCCCGATCAGATAAGCAGCCGAAGTTGCAAAGTAGCTGGTCAAGAAGCCGAGCGCGCAGATGATGCTGCCAACAGACACCATCGGCCCGTTGCCGAAACGAGCCACCAGCGCGCTGCTGAATGGAGAACATATGAGGGACAATGTCCCGATACGCCCAGAAATCCAGGAGGCTTCCATCGGGGAGGTATCAGGAAATTCCTCCATTATAGCAGCTCTCCAAACGGCGAAAGATTTCAAAAAGCCCGTCAGCAGAAAGGTGACCACAAAGGTCATGACGGATACCAACCATCCGTATCCACCATCAGGAGCGACGCGTTCACTTACAGTAACCCTTGGTTCGTTCAAGTCGATTACCGTGAAAGTGTCCAGCCAGGCTGAATTGCCACAACGAACGACATCGATGACGACGTTCTTGGCATCACGGCCCGAAACAGCCTTACCACCCACGAAAGACATGATTATTACCACGAATCCGTTAATACGAATCCACCGATAACTTGATGGAAAATTAAAAAGGTCGACTCCCGGCCGCAAAACGAGTAAACGAGGAACAGCGAGGAGCCGAGGGCGAGCGCGCGAGAAACAGATCCTTATATACCCTCGTGGCGAAAAATTTCTCCGAAATAATTGGAAAATTCCGAGAATTTTTTCCAAAATTCGCTATAACATTTCAATGCAAGCCTCCAGTGCAACTAGTCGAAAAAATACCTAGAAATTTAGAGTAATTCCGAGAAATTTTACAAACTTTTATCCAACCCAAGGTACCAATGCAGACGACATCAAGTGATAGAATTTTAAACGAGAATATGTTTGTAGATTGACACTGAGGTTTCACATGGTTCAAATAATTATGTAAATACAGCTAATGTGTGAATGGGAAAACAAAGTTGTTCACCTCCATGTGTAAACACCAGCACGAAACATTTCAAATATCAGTTTACGTGTCAAAGTGTCGTAACCTGGGGGTAGCGGCTGCCAACAAAACATTTAGAAAGGGCAGCCGCACCAAAACATAGCAGAAGCAAAGGTACAAAAAAAATGAGAAGCAAAACAACGATTTCACCCTCCTTCGAACGCCCAAGAAAGTAGCTCTTTGCTTTGGTACGTTAAGATACAAAAAGTCGCAATGGACTTTTTCTTCCGCAGTCGCTCAACATCATCTTAAATGTTCCAAACGTTTCGGAAAGCCACAGAAAAGGGGAAATAAAAAAATAAACTCGAAGAACTCAAGATTTTTTTATTAATTTTCTAAGCTTTTAATTTTTTTTAATTTTTTTTTTTTTTTTTTTTTTGTAAAGCTTTCATTCCGACAGCTCTTTTTTTGCGAGTTGTTGACCAGACAGGTATCAGCAACCTGTGCAATCACGTATCAGCATCAACTTTCTTTTCTGGGAAAGAGGCATACGAAGATAGCCAAAACTGCACCAATCCACAAAAAGACACTATTCAAGATGAGTAGTGATGGCAGTTCATCGGAAGTTGGAACTTCAGGGCTCACAAAGCGATAAATGACACCTGAGAGTCCCTGAAAGCAACGGGCCAGATTGAGAGTGTTGCTCATGTTACTGGCACCGTGATTGTAAGATAACACAAGTGGAATACAAATGTTCATCACTCCTGCGGCCAAAGAGCCGATGAAAGTGAGAACAGCCAGCTGCCAGAAGGCGTTGCAGACGATAGCCAAGACAGCACACAAAGCGCAGGTTGCCAGGGCAAAAGCGTACTCGGAAGTACGCCGGAAAGGAGACTTGGAGGCGAAAATGCCGTATATCAGTCTAGCGGAAAGATCAGCCAACTGTACGAGAAGTGTCAGTAGAGAGATACTGTCCGCACTCGCACCAAGACTCTCGGCCCGACCGTTCATCTGCCTCAAGAAATGAGGACTTCCCATGTTTAACGCAAACACAGAAAAAGCCATCGTCAGGAACTGTGGCCGACGCAGATATCGCAGAGCCATCAGTTCCACAATCTGGGAACGGGTTCTCCCCCAGAAGGTTTCTTCGCGGACAGGCTCGGTTTGTTCTTTTCGTTCTTCAACCTCAACCTCTTTCTCTTCCAGTGTGAAATGACTTTCTGGATTGGCGTAAATCATTCCACTCAGAGAGAGAACAAAGAAAGTTCCGGACAACACCAGGAAAGCAGAGTGCAGCCCGAGCACACTGAAAATTGGTTCCAGTATGTAGGGCATAACGATAGCTCCCAGACATCCACCTGAGAGTGCGATCGACATAGCTGTGGGCTCTCTGGTAGTGAAGAACTTACCGGTACATCCCACTGCCGCAGTGATCACAAAAGATGATCCCAATCCAACGCACACTCCGAGGCTCCCGATCAGATAAGCAGCCGAAGTTGCAAAGTAGCTGGTCAAGAAGCCGAGCGCGCAGATGATGCTGCCAACAGACACCATCGGCCCGTTGCCGAAACGAGCCACCAGCGCGCTGCTGAATGGAGAACATATGAGGGACAATGTCCCGATACGCCCAGAAATCCAGGAGGCTTCCATCGGGGAGGTATCAGGAAATTCCTCCATTATAGCAGCTCTCCAAACGGCGAAAGATTTCAAAAAGCCCGTCAGCAGAAAGGTGACCACAAAGGTCATGACGGATACCAACCATCCGTATCCACCATCAGGAGCGACGCGTTCACTTACAGTAACCCTTGGTTCGTTCAAGTCGATTACCGTGAAAGTGTCCAGCCAGGCTGAATTGCCACAACGAACGACATCGATGACGACGTTCTTGGCATCACGGCCCGAAACAGCCTTACCACCCACGAAAGACATGATTATTACCACGAATCCGTTAATACGAATCCACCGATAACTTGATGGAAAATTAAAAAGGTCGACTCCCGGCCGCAAAACGAGTAAACGAGGAACAGCGAGGAGCCGAGGGCGAGCGCGCGAGAAACAGATCCTTATATACCCTCGTGGCGAAAAATTTCTCCGAAATAATTGGAAAATTCCGAGAATTTTTTCCAAAATTCGCTATAACATTTCAATGCAAGCCTCCAGTGCAACTAGTCGAAAAAATACCTAGAAATTTAGAGTAATTCCGAGAAATTTTACAAACTTTTATCCAACCCAAGGTACCAATGCAGACGACATCAAGTGATAGAATTTTAAACGAGAATATGTTTGTAGATTGACACTGAGGTTTCACATGGTTCAAATAATTATGTAAATACAGCTAATGTGTGAATGGGAAAACAAAGTTGTTCACCTCCATGTGTAAACACCAGCACGAAACATTTCAAATATCAGTTTACGTGTCAAAGTGTCGTAACCTGGGGGTAGCGGCTGCCAACAAAACATTTAGAAAGGGCAGCCGCACCAAAACATAGCAGAAGCAAAGGTACAAAAAAAATGAGAAGCAAAACAACGATTTCACCCTCCTTCGAACGCCCAAGAAAGTAGCTCTTTGCTTTGGTACGTTAAGATACAAAAAGTCGCAATGGACTTTTTCTTCCGCAGTCGCTCAACATCATCTTAAATGTTCCAAACGTTTCGGAAAGCCACAGAAAAGGGGAAATAAAAAAATAAACTCGAAGAACTCAAGATTTTTTTATTAATTTTCTAAGCTTTTAATTTTTTTTAATTTTTTTTTTTTTTTTTTTTTTTTGTAAAGCTTTCATTCCGACAGCTCTTTTTTTGCGAGTTGTTGACCAGACAGGTATCAGCAACCTGTGCAATCACGTATCAGCATCAACTTTCTTTTCTGGGAAAGAGGCATACGAAGATAGCCAAAACTGCACCAATCCACAAAAAGACACTATTCAAGATGAGTAGTGATGGCAGTTCATCGGAAGTTGGAACTTCAGGGCTCACAAAGCGATAAATGACACCTGAGAGTCCCTGAAAGCAACGGGCCAGATTGAGAGTGTTGCTCATGTTACTGGCACCGTGATTGTAAGATAACACAAGTGGAATACAAATGTTCATCACTCCTGCGGCCAAAGAGCCGATGAAAGTGAGAACAGCCAGCTGCCAGAAGGCGTTGCAGACGATAGCCAAGACAGCACACAAAGCGCAGGTTGCCAGGGCAAAAGCGTACTCGGAAGTACGCCGGAAAGGAGACTTGGAGGCGAAAATGCCGTATATCAGTCTAGCGGAAAGATCAGCCAACTGTACGAGAAGTGTCAGTAGAGAGATACTGTCCGCACTCGCACCAAGACTCTCGGCCCGACCGTTCATCTGCCTCAAGAAATGAGGACTTCCCATGTTTAACGCAAACACAGAAAAAGCCATCGTCAGGAACTGTGGCCGACGCAGATATCGCAGAGCCATCAGTTCCACAATCTGGGAACGGGTTCTCCCCCAGAAGGTTTCTTCGCGGACAGGCTCGGTTTGTTCTTTTCGTTCTTCAACCTCAACCTCTTTCTCTTCCAGTGTGAAATGACTTTCTGGATTGGCGTAAATCATTCCACTCAGAGAGAGAACAAAGAAAGTTCCGGACAACACCAGGAAAGCAGAGTGCAGCCCGAGCACACTGAAAATTGGTTCCAGTATGTAGGGCATAACGATAGCTCCCAGACATCCACCTGAGAGTGCGATCGACATAGCTGTGGGCTCTCTGGTAGTGAAGAACTTACCGGTACATCCCACTGTCGCAGTGATCACAAAAGATGATCCCAATCCAACGCACACTCCGAGGCTCCCGATCAGATAAGCAGCCGAAGTTGCAAAGTAGCTGGTGAAGAAGCCGAGCGCGCAGATGATGCTGCCAACAGACACCATCGGCCCGTTGGCGAAACGAGCCACCAGCGCGCTGCTGAATGGAGAACATATGAGGGACAATGTCCCGATACGCCCAGAAATCCAGGAGGCTTCCATCGGGGAGGTATCAGGAAATTCCTCCATTATAGCAGCTCTCCAAACGGCGAAAGATTTCAAAAAGCCCGTCAGCAGAAAGGTGACCACAAAGGTCATGACGGATACCAACCATCCGTATCCACCATCAGGAGCGACGCGTTCACTTACAGTAACCCTTGGTTCGTTCAAGTCGATTACCGTGAAAGTGTCCAGCCAGGCTGAATTGCCACAACGAACGACATCGATGACGACGTTCTTGGCATCACGGCCCGAAACAGCCTTACCACCCACGAAAGACATGATTATTACCACGAATCCGTTAATACGAATCCACCGATAACTTGATGGAAAATTAAAAAGGTCGACTCCCGGCCGCAAATCGAGTAAACGAGGAACAGCGAGGAGCCGAGGGCGAGCGCACGAGAAACAGATCCTTATATACCCTCGTGGCGAAAAATTTCTCCGAAATAATTGGAAAATTCCGAGAATTTTTTCCAAAATTCGCTATAACATTTCAATGCAAGCCTCCAGTGCAACTAGTCGAAAAAATACCTAGAAATTTAGAGTAATTCCGAGAAATTTTACAAACTTTTATCCAACCCAAGGTACCAATGCAGACGACATCAAGTGATAGAATTTTAAACGAGAATATGTTTGTAGATTGACACTGAGGTTTCACATGGTTCAAATAATTATGTAAATACAGCTAATGTGTGAATGGGAAAACAAAGTTGTTCACCTCCATGTGTAAACACCAGCACGAAACATTTCAAATATCAGTTTACGTGTCAAAGTGTCGTAACCTGGGGGTAGCGGCTGCCAACAAAACATTTAGAAAGGGCAGCCGCACCAAAACATAGCAGAAGCAAAGGTACAAAAAAAATGAGAAGCAAAACAACGATTTCACCCTCCTTCGAACGCCCAAGAAAGTAGCTCTTTGCTTTGGTACGTTAAGATACAAAAAGTCGCAATGGACTTTTTCTTCCGCAGTCGCTCAACATCATCTTAAATGTTCCAAACGTTTCGGAAAGCCACAGAAAAGGGGAAATAAAAAAATAAACTCGAAGAACTCAAGATTTTTTTATTAATTTTCTAAGCTTTTAATTTTTTTTAATTTTTTTTTTTTTTTTTGTAAAGCTTTCATTCCGACAGCTCTTTTTTTGCGAGTTGTTGACCAGACAGGTATCAGCAACCTGTGCAATCACGTATCAGCATCAACTTTCTTTTCTGGGAAAGAGGCATACGAAGATAGCCAAAACTGCACCAATCCACAAAAAGACACTATTCAAGATGAGTAGTGATGGCAGTTCATCGGAAGTTGGAACTTCAGGGCTCACAAAGCGATAAATGACACCTGAGAGTCCCTGAAAGCAACGGGCCAGATTGAGAGTGTTGCTCATGTTACTGGCACCGTGATTGTAAGATAACACAAGTGGAATACAAATGTTCATCACTCCTGCGGCCAAAGAGCCGATGAAAGTGAGAACAGCCAGCTGCCAGAAGGCGTTGCAGACGATAGCCAAGACAGCACACAAAGCGCAGGTTGCCAGGGCAAAAGCGTACTCGGAAGTACGCCGGAAAGGAGACTTGGAGGCGAAAATGCCGTATATCAGTCTAGCGGAAAGATCAGCCAACTGTACGAGAAGTGTCAGTAGAGAGATACTGTCCGCACTCGCACCAAGACTCTCGGCCCGACCGTTCATCTGCCTCAAGAAATGAGGACTTCCCATGTTTAACGCAAACACAGAAAAAGCCATCGTCAGGAACTGTGGCCGACGCAGATATCGCAGAGCCATCAGTTCCGCAATCTGGGAACGGGTTCTCCCCCAGAAGGTTTCTTCGCGGACAGGCTCGGTTTGTTCTTTTCGTTCTTCAACCTCAACCTCTTTCTCTTCCAGTGTGAAATGACTTTCTGGATTGGCGTAAATCATTCCACTCAGAGAGAGAACAAAGAAAGTTCCGGACAACACCAGGAAAGCAGAGTGCAGCCCGAGCACACTGAAAATTGGTTCCAGTATGTAGGGCATAACGATAGCTCCCAGACATCCACCTGAGAGTGCGATCGACATAGCTGTGGGCTCTCTGGTAGTGAAGAACTTACCGGTACATCCCACTGCCGCAGTGAACACAAAAGATGATCCCAATCCAACGCACACTCCGAGGCTCCCGATCAGATAAGCAGCCGAAGTTGCAAAGTAGCTGGTCAAGAAGCCGAGCGCGCAGATGATGCTGCCAACAGACACCATCGGCCCGTTGCCGAAACGAGCCACCAGCGCGCTGCTGAATGGAGAACATATGAGGGACAATGTCCCGATACGCCCAGAAATCCAGGAGGCTTCCATCGGGGAGGTATCAGGAAATTCCTCCATTATAGCAGCTCTCCAAACGGCGAAAGATTTCAAAAAGCCCGTCAGCAGAAAGGTGACCACAAAGGTCATGACGGATACCAACCATCCGTATCCACCATCAGGAGCGACGCGTTCACTTACAGTAACCCTTGGTTCGTTCAAGTCGATTACCGTGAAAGTGTCCAGCCAGGCTGAATTGCCACAACGAACGACATCGATGACGACGTTCTTGGCATCACGGCCCGAAACAGCCTTACCACCCACGAAAGACATGATTATTACCACGAATCCGTTAATACGAATCCACCGATAACTTGATGGAAAATTAAAAAGGTCGACTCCCGGCCGCAAAACGAGTAAACGAGGAACAGCGAGGAGCCGAGGGCGAGCGCGCGAGAAACAGATCCTTATATACCCTCGTGGCGAAAAATTTCTCCGAAATAATTGGAAAATTCCGAGAATTTTTTCCAAAATTCGCTATAACATTTCAATGCAAGCCTCCAGTGCAACTAGTCGAAAAAATACCTAGAAATTTAGAGTAATTCCGAGAAATTTTACAAACTTTTATCCAACCCAAGGTACCAATGCAGACGACATCAAGTGATAGAATTTTAAACGAGAATATGTTTGTAGATTGACACTGAGGTTTCACATGGTTCAAATAATTATGTAAATACAGCTAATGTGTGAATGGGAAAACAAAGTTGTTCACCTCCATGTGTAAACACCAGCACGAAACATTTCAAATATCAGTTTACGTGTCAAAGTGTCGTAACCTGGGGGTAGCGGCTGCCAACAAAACATTTAGAAAGGGCAGCCGCACCAAAACATAGCAGAAGCAAAGGTACAAAAAAAATGAGAAGCAAAACAACGATTTCACCCTCCTTCGAACGCCCAAGAAAGTAGCTCTTTGCTTTGGTACGTTAAGATACAAAAAGTCGCAATGGACTTTTTCTTCCGCAGTCGCTCAACATCATCTTAAATGTTCCAAACGTTTCGGAAAGCCACAGAAAAGGGGAAATAAAAAAATAAACTCGAAGAACTCAAGATTTTTTTATTAATTTTCTAAGCTTTTAATTTTTTTTAATTTTTTTTTTTTTTTTTTTTTTTGTAAAGCTTTCATTCCGACAGCTCTTTTTTTGCGAGTTGTTGACCAGACAGGTATCAGCAACCTGTGCAATCACGTATCAGCATCAACTTTCTTTTCTGGGAAAGAGGCATACGAAGATAGCCAAAACTGCACCAATCCACAAAAAGACACTATTCAAGATGAGTAGTGATGGCAGTTCATCGGAAGTTGGAACTTCAGGGCTCACAAAGCGATAAATGACACCTGAGAGTCCCTGAAAGCAACGGGCCAGATTGAGAGTGTTGCTCATGTTACTGGCACCGTGATTGTAAGATAACACAAGTGGAATACAAATGTTCATCACTCCTGCGGCCAAAGAGCCGATGAAAGTGAGAACAGCCAGCTGCCAGAAGGCGTTGCAGACGATAGCCAAGACAGCACACAAAGCGCAGGTTGCCAGGGCAAAAGCGTACTCGGAAGTACGCCGGAAAGGAGACTTGGAGGCGAAAATGCCGTATATCAGTCTAGCGGAAAGATCAGCCAACTGTACGAGAAGTGTCAGTAGAGAGATACTATCCGCACTCGCACCAAGACTCTCGGCCCGACCGTTCATCTGCCTCAAGAAATGAGGACTTCCCATGTTTAACGCAAACACAGAAAAAGCCATCGTCAGGAACTGTGGCCGACGCAGATATCGCAGAGCCATCAGTTCCGCAATCTGGGAACGGGTTCTCCCCCAGAAGGTTTCTTCGCGGACAGGCTTGGTTTGTTCTTTTCGTTCTTCAACCTCAACCTCTTTCTCTTCCAGTGTGAAATGACTTTCTGGATTGGCGTAAATCATTCCACTCAGAGAGAGAACAAAGAAAGTTCCGGACAACACCAGGAAAGCAGAGTGCAGCCCGAGCACACTGAAAATTGGTTCCAGTATGTAGGGCATAACGATAGCTCCCAGACATCCACCTGAGAGTGCGATCGACATAGCTGTGGGCTCTCTGGTAGTGAAGAACTTACCGGTACATCCCACTGCCGCAGTGATCACAAAAGATGATCCCAATCCAACGCACACTCCGAGGCTCCCGATCAGATAAGCAGCCGAAGTTGCAAAGTAGCTGGTCAAGAAGCCGAGCGCGCAGATGATGCTGCCAACAGACACCATCGGCCCGTTGCCGAAACGAGCCACCAGCGCGCTGCTGAATGGAGAACATATGAGGGACAATGTCCCGATACGCCCAGAAATCCAGGAGGCTTCCATCGGGGAGGTATCAGGAAATTCCTCCATTATAGCAGCTCTCCAAACGGCGAAAGATTTCAAAAAGCCCGTCAGCAGAAAGGTGACCACAAAGGTCATGACGGATACCAACCATCCGTATCCACCATCAGGAGCGACGCGTTCACTTACAGTAACCCTTGGTTCGTTCAAGTCGATTACCGTGAAAGTGTCCAGCCAGGCTGAATTGCCACAACGAACGACATCGATGACGACGTTCTTGGCATCACGGCCCGAAACAGCCTTACCACCCACGAAAGACATGATTATTACCACGAATCCGTTAATACGAATCCACCGATAACTTGATGGAAAATTAAAAAGGTCGACTCCCGGCCGCAAAACGAGTAAACGAGGAACAGCGAGGAGCCGAGGGCGAGCGCGCGAGAAACAGATCCTTATATACCCTCGTGGCGAAAAATTTCTCCGAAATAATTGGAAAATTCCGAGAATTTTTTCCAAAATTCGCTATAACATTTCAATGCAAGCCTCCAGTGCAACTAGTCGAAAAAATACCTAGAAATTTAGAGTAATTCCGAGAAATTTTACAAACTTTTATCCAACCCAAGGTACCAATGCAGACGACATCAAGTGATAGAATTTTAAACGAGAATATGTTTGTAGATTGACACTGAGGTTTCACATGGTTCAAATAATTATGTAAATACAGCTAATGTGTGAATGGGAAAACAAAGTTGTTCACCTCCATGTGTAAACACCAGCACGAAACATTTCAAATATCAGTTTACGTGTCAAAGTGTCGTAACCTGGGGGTAGCGGCTGCCAACAAAACATTTAGAAAGGGCAGCCGCACCAAAACATAGCAGAAGCAAAGGTACAAAAAAAATGAGAAGCAAAACAACGATTTCACCCTCCTTCGAACGCCCAAGAAAGTAGCTCTTTGCTTTGGTACGTTAAGATACAAAAAGTCGCAATGGACTTTTTCTTCCGCAGTCGCTCAACATCATCTTAAATGTTCCAAACGTTTCGGAAAGCCACAGAAAAGGGGAAATAAAAAAATAAACTCGAAGAACTCAAGATTTTTTTATTAATTTTCTAAGCTTTTAATTTTTTTTAATTTTTTTTTTTTTTTTTTTTTTTGTAAAGCTTTCATTCCGACAGCTCTTTTTTTGCGAGTTGTTGACCAGACAGGTATCAGCAACCTGTGCAATCACGTATCAGCATCAACTTTCTTTTCTGGGAAAGAGGCATACGAAGATAGCCAAAACTGCACCAATCCACAAAAAGACACTATTCAAGATGAGTAGTGATGGCAGTTCATCGGAAGTTGGAACTTCAGGGCTCACAAAGCGATAAATGACACCTGAGAGTCCCTGAAAGCAACGGGCCAGATTGAGAGTGTTGCTCATGTTACTGGCACCGTGATTGTAAGATAACACAAGTGGAATACAAATGTTCATCACTCCTGCGGCCAAAGAGCCGATGAAAGTGAGAACAGCCAGCTGCCAGAAGGCGTTGCAGACGATAGCCAAGACAGCACACAAAGCGCAGGTTGCCAGGGCAAAAGCGTACTCGGAAGTACGCCGGAAAGGAGACTTGGAGGCGAAAATGCCGTATATCAGTCTAGCGGAAAGATCAGCCAACTGTACGAGAAGTGTCAGTAGAGAGATACTATCCGCACTCGCACCAAGACTCTCGGCCCGACCGTTCATCTGCCTCAAGAAATGAGGACTTCCCATGTTTAACGCAAACACAGAAAAAGCCATCGTCAGGAACTGTGGCCGACGCAGATATCGCAGAGCCATCAGTTCCGCAATCTGGGAACGGGTTCTCCCCCAGAAGGTTTCTTCGCGGACAGGCTTGGTTTGTTCTTTTCGTTCTTCAACCTCAACCTCTTTCTCTTCCAGTGTGAAATGACTTTCTGGATTGGCGTAAATCATTCCACTCAGAGAGAGAACAAAGAAAGTTCCGGACAACACCAGGAAAGCAGAGTGCAGCCCGAGCACACTGAAAATTGGTTCCAGTATGTAGGGCATAACGATAGCTCCCAGACATCCACCTGAGAGTGCGATCGACATAGCTGTGGGCTCTCTGGTAGTGAAGAACTTACCGGTACATCCCACTGCCGCAGTGATCACAAAAGATGATCCCAATCCAACGCACACTCCGAGGCTCCCGATCAGATAAGCAGCCGAAGTTGCAAAGTAGCTGGTCAAGAAGCCGAGCGCGCAGATGATGCTGCCAACAGACACCATCGGCCCGTTGCCGAAACGAGCCACCAGCGCGCTGCTGAATGGAGAACATATGAGGGACAATGTCCCGATACGCCCAGAAATCCAGGAGGCTTCCATCGGGGAGGTATCAGGAAATTCCTCCATTATAGCAGCTCTCCAAACGGCGAAAGATTTCAAAAAGCCCGTCAGCAGAAAGGTGACCACAAAGGTCATGACGGATACCAACCATCCGTATCCACCATCAGGAGCGACGCGTTCACTTACAGTAACCCTTGGTTCGTTCAAGTCGATTACCGTGAAAGTGTCCAGCCAGGCTGAATTGCCACAACGAACGACATCGATGACGACGTTCTTGGCATCACGGCCCGAAACAGCCTTACCACCCACGAAAGACATGATTATTACCACGAATCCGTTAATACGAATCCACCGATAACTTGATGGAAAATTAAAAAGGTCGACTCCCGGCCGCAAAACGAGTAAACGAGGAACAGCGAGGAGCCGAGGGCGAGCGCGCGAGAAACAGATCCTTATATACCCTCGTGGCGAAAAATTTCTCCGAAATAATTGGAAAATTCCGAGAATTTTTTCCAAAATTCGCTATAACATTTCAATGCAAGCCTCCAGTGCAACTAGTCGAAAAAATACCTAGAAATTTAGAGTAATTCCGAGAAATTTTACAAACTTTTATCCAACCCAAGGTACCAATGCAGACGACATCAAGTGATAGAATTTTAAACGAGAATATGTTTGTAGATTGACACTGAGGTTTCACATGGTTCAAATAATTATGTAAATACAGCTAATGTGTGAATGGGAAAACAAAGTTGTTCACCTCCATGTGTAAACACCAGCACGAAACATTTCAAATATCAGTTTACGTGTCAAAGTGTCGTAACCTGGGGGTAGCGGCTGCCAACAAAACATTTAGAAAGGGCAGCCGCACCAAAACATAGCAGAAGCAAAGGTACAAAAAAAATGAGAAGCAAAACAACGATTTCACCCTCCTTCGAACGCCCAAGAAAGTAGCTCTTTGCTTTGGTACGTTAAGATACAAAAAGTCGCAATGGACTTTTTCTTCCGCAGTCGCTCAACATCATCTTAAATGTTCCAAACGTTTCGGAAAGCCACAGAAAAGGGGAAATAAAAAAATAAACTCGAAGAACTCAAGATTTTTTTATTAATTTTCTAAGCTTTTAATTTTTTTAATTTTTTTTTTTTTTTTTTTTTTGTAAAGCTTTCATTCCGACAGCTCTTTTTTTGCGAGTTGTTGACCAGACAGGTATCAGCAACCTGTGCAATCACGTATCAGCATCAACTTTCTTTTCTGGGAAAGAGGCATACGAAGATAGCCAAAACTGCACCAATCCACAAAAAGACACTATTCAAGATGAGTAGTGATGGCAGTTCATCGGAAGTTGGAACTTCAGGGCTCACAAAGCGATAAATGACACCTGAGAGTCCCTGAAAGCAACGGGCCAGATTGAGAGTGTTGCTCATGTTACTGGCACCGTGATTGTAAGATAACACAAGTGGAATACAAATGTTCATCACTCCTGCGGCCAAAGAGCCGATGAAAGTGAGAACAGCCAGCTGCCAGAAGGCGTTGCAGACGATAGCCAAGACAGCACACAAAGCGCAGGTTGCCAGGGCAAAAGCGTACTCGGAAGTACGCCGGAAAGGAGACTTGGAGGCGAAAATGCCGTATATCAGTCTAGCGGAAAGATCAGCCAACTGTACGAGAAGTGTCAGTAGAGAGATACTGTCCGCACTCGCACCAAGACTCTCGGCCCGACCGTTCATCTGCCTCAAGAAATGAGGACTTCCCATGTTTAACGCAAACACAGAAAAAGCCATCGTCAGGAACTGTGGCCGACGCAGATATCGCAGAGCCATCAGTTCCGCAATCTGGGAACGGGTTCTCCCCCAGAAGGTTTCTTCGCGGACAGGCTCGGTTTGTTCTTTTCGTTCTTCAACCTCAACCTCTTTCTCTTCCAGTGTGAAATGACTTTCTGGATTGGCGTAAATCATTCCACTCAGAGAGAGAACAAAGAAAGTTCCGGACAACACCAGGAAAGCAGAGTGCAGCCCGAGCGAGCACACTGAAAATTGGTTCCAGTATGTAGGGCATAACGATAGCTCCCAGACATCCACCTGAGAGTGCGATCGACATAGCTGTGGGCTCTCTGGTAGTGAAGAACTTACCGGTACATCCCACTGCCGCAGTGATCACAAAAGATGATCCCAATCCAACGCACACTCCGAGGCTCCCGATCAGATAAGCAGCCGAAGTTGCAAAGTAGCTGGTCAAGAAGCCGAGCGCGCAGATGATGCTGCCAACAGACACCATCGGCCCGTTGCCGAAACGAGCCACCAGCGCGCTGCTGAATGGAGAACATATGAGGGACAATATCCCGATACGCCCAGAAATCCAGGAGGCTTCCATCGGGGAGGTATCAGGAAATTCCTCCATTATAGCAGCTCTCCAAACGGCGAAAGATTTCAAAAAGCCCGTCAGCAGAAAGGTGACCACAAAGGTCATGACGGATACCAACCATCCGTATCCACCATCAGGAGCGACGCGTTCACTTACAGTAACCCTTGGTTCGTTCAAGTCGATTACCGTGAAAGTGTCCAGCCAGGCTGAATTGCCACAACGAACGACATCGATGACGACGTTCTTGGCATCACGGCCCGAAACAGCCTTACCACCCACGAAAGACATGATTATTACCACGAATCCGTTAATACGAATCCACCGATAACTTGATGGAAAATTAAAAAGGTCGACTCCCGGCCGCAAAACGAGTAAACGAGGAACAGCGAGGAGCCGAGGGCGAGCGCGCGAGAAACAGATCCTTATATACCCTCGTGGCGAAAAATTTCTCCGAAATAATTGGAATATTCCGAGAATTTTTTCCAAAATTCGCTATAACATTTCAATGCAAGCCTCCAGTGCAACTAGTCGAAAAAATACCTAGAAATTTAGAGTAATTCCGAGAAATTTTACAAACTTTTATCCAACCCAAGGTACCAATGCAGACGACATCAAGTGATAGAATTTTAAACGAGAATATGTTTGTAGATTGACACTGAGGTTTCACATGGTTCAAATAATTATGTAAATACAGCTAATGTGTGAATGGGAAAACAAAGTTGTTCACCTCCATGTGTAAACACCAGCACGAAACATTTCAAATATCAGTTTACGTGTCAAAGTGTCGTAACCTGGGGGTAGCGGCTGCCAACAAAACATTTAGAAAGGGCAGCCGCACCAAAACATAGCAGAAGCAAAGGTACAAAAAAAATGAGAAGCAAAACAACGATTTCACCCTCCTTCGAACGCCCAAGAAAGTAGCTCTTTGCTTTGGTACGTTAAGATACAAAAAGTCGCAATGGACTTTTTCTTCCGCAGTCGCTCAACATCATCTTAAATGTTCCAAACATTTCGGAAAGCCACAGAAAAGGGGAAATAAAAAAATAAACTCGAAGAACTGAAGATTTTTTTATTAATTTTCTAAATTTTTAATTTTTTTTAATTTTTTTTTTTTTTTTTTTTTTGTAAAGCTTTCATTCCGACAGCTCTTTTTTGCGAGTTGTTGACCAGACAGGTATCAGCAACCTGTGCAATCACGTATCAGCATCAACTTTCTTTTCTGGGAAAGAGGCATACGAAGATAGCCAAAACTGCACCAATCCACAAAAAGACACTATTCAAGATGAGTAGTGATGGCAGTTCATCGGAAGTTGGAACTTCAGGGCTCACAAAGCGATAAATGACACCTGAGAGTCCCTGAAAGCAACGGGCCAGATTGAGAGTGTTGCTCATGTTACTGGCACCGTGATTGTAAGATAACACAAGTGGAATACAAATGTTCATCACTCCTGCGGCCAAAGAGCCGATGAAAGTGAGAACAGCCAGCTGCCAGAAGGCGTTGCAGACGATAGCCAAGACAGCACACAAAGCGCAGGTTGCCAGGGCAAAAGCGTACTCGGAAGTACGCCGGAAAGGAGACTTGGAGGCGAAAATGCCGTATATCAGTCTAGCGGAAAGATCAGCCAACTGTACGAGAAGTGTCAGTAGAGAGATACTATCCGCACTCGCACCAAGACTCTCGGCCCGACCGTTCATCTGCCTCAAGAAATGAGGACTTCCCATGTTTAACGCAAACACAGAAAAAGCCATCGTCAGGAACTGTGGCCGACGCAGATATCGCAGAGCCATCAGTTCCGCAATCTGGGAACGGGTTCTCCCCCAGAAGGTTCCTTCGCGGACAGGCTCGGTTTGTTCTTTTCGTTCTTCAACCTCAACCTCTTTCTCTTCCAGTGTGAAATGGCTTTCTGGATTGGCGTAAATCATTCCACTCAGAGAGAGAACAAAGAAAGTTCCGGACAACACCAGGAAAGCAGAGTGCAGCCCGAGCACACTGAAAATTGGTTCCAGTATGTAGGGCATAACGATAGCTCCCAGACATCCACCTGAGAGTGCGATCGACATAGCTGTGGGCTCTCTGGTAGTGAAGAACTTACCGGTACATCCCACTGCCGCAGTGATCACAAAAGATGATCCCAATCCAACGCACACTCCGAGGCTCCCGATCAGATAAGCAGCCGAAGTTGCAAAGTAGCTGGTCAAGAAGCCGAGCGCGCAGATGATGCTGCCAACAGACACCATCGGCCCGTTGCCGAAACGAGCCACCAGCGCGCTGCTGAATGGAGAACATATGAGGGACAATGTCCCGATACGCCCAGAAATCCAGGAGGCTTCCATCGGGGAGGTATCAGGAAATTCCTCCATTATAGCAGCTCTCCAAACGGCGAAAGATTTCAAAAAGCCCGTCAGCAGAAAGGTGACCACAAAGGTCATGACGGATACCAACCATCCGTATCCACCATCAGGAGCGACGCGTTCACTTACAGTAACCCTTGGTTCGTTCAAGTCGATTACCGTGAAAGTGTCCAGCCAGGCTGAATTGCCACAACGAACGACATCGATGACGACGTTCTTGGCATCACGGCCCGAAACAGTCTTACCACCCACGAAAGACATGATTATTACCACGAATCCGTTAATACGAATCCACCGATAACTTGATGGAAAATTAAAAAGGTCGACTCCCGGCCGCAAAACGAGTAAACGATAAATCGAGTAAACGAGGAACAGCGAGGAGCCGAGGGCGAGCGCGCGAGAAACAGATCCTTATATACCCTCGTGGTGAAAAATTTCTCCGAAATAATTGGAAAATTCCGAGAATTTTTTCCAAAATTCGCTATAACATTTCAATGCAAGCCTCCAGTGCAACTAGTCGAAAAAATACCTAGAAATTTAGAGTAATTCCGAGAAATTTTACAAACTTTTATCCAACCCAAGGTACCAATGCAGACGACATCAAGTGATAGAATTTTAAACGAGAATATGTTTGTAGATTGACACTGAGGTTTCACATGGTTCAAATAATTATGTAAATACAGCTAATGTGTGAATGGGAAAACAAAGTTGTTCACCTCCATGTGTAAACACCAGCACGAAACATTTCAAATATCAGTTTACGTGTCAAAGTGTCGTAACCTGGGGGTAGCGGCTGCCAACAAAACATTTAGAAAGGGCAGCCGCACCAAAACATAGCAGAAGCAAAGGTACAAAAAAAATGAGAAGCAAAACAACGATTTCACCCTCCTTCGAACGCCCAAGAAAGTAGCTCTTTGCTTTGGTACGTTAAGATACAAAAAGTCGCAATGGACTTTTTCTTCCGCAGTCGCCCAACATCATCTTAAATGTTCCAAACATTTCGGAAAGCCACAGAAAAGGGGAAATAAAAAAATAAACTCGAAGAACTCAAGATTTTTTTATTAATTTTCTAAATTTTTAATTTTTTTTAATTTTTTTTTTTTTTTTTTTTTTGTAAAGCTTTCATTCCGACAGCTCTTTTTTTGCGAGTTGTTGACCAGACAGGTATCAGCAACCTGTGCAATAACGTATCAGCATCAACTTTCTTTTCTGGGAAAGAGGCATACGAAGATAGTCAAAACTGCACCAATCCACAAAAAGACACTATTCAAGATGAGTAGTGATGGCAGTTCATCGGAAGTTGGAACTTCAGGGCTCACAAAGCGATAAATGACACCTGAGAGTCCCTGAAAGCAACGGGCCAGATTGAGAGTGTTGCTCATGTTACTGGCACCGTGATTGTAAGATAACACAAGTGGAATACAAATGTTCATCACTCCTGCGGCCAAAGAGCCGATGAAAGTGAGAACAGCCAGCTGCCAGAAGGCGTTGCAGACGATAGCCAAGACAGCACACAAAGCGCAGGTTGCCAGGGCAAAAGCGTACTCGGAAGTACGCCGGAAAGGAGACTTGGAGGCGAAAATGCCGTATATCAGTCTAGCGGAAAGATCAGCCAACTGTACGAGAAGTGTCAGTAGAGAGATACTGTCCGCACTCGCACCAAGACTCTCGGCCCGACCGTTCATCTGTCTCAAGAAATGAGGACTTCCCATGTTTAACGCAAACACAGAAAAAGCCATCGTCAGGAACTGTGGCCGACGCAGATATCGCAGAGCCATCAGTTCCGCAATCTGGGAACGGTTTCTCCCCCAGAAGGTTTCTTCGCGGACAGGCTCGGTTTGTTCTTTTCGTTCTTCAACCTCAACCTCTTTCTCTTCCAGTGTGAAATGACTTTCTGGATTGGCGTAAATCATTCCACTCAGAGAGAGAACAAAGAAAGTTCCGGACAACACCAGGAAAGCAGAGTGCAGCCCGAGCACACTGAAAATTGGTTCCAGTATGTAGGGCATAACGATAGCTCCCAGACATCCACCTGAGAGTGCGATCGACATAGCTGTGGGCTCTCTGGTAGTGAAGAACTTACCGGTACATCCCACTGCCGCAGTGATCACAAAAGATGATCCCAATCCAACGCACACTCCGAGGCTCCCGATCAGATAAGCAGCCGAAGTTGCAAAGTAGCTGGTCAAGAAGCCGAGCGCGCAGATGATGCTGCCAACAGACACCATCGGCCCGTTGCCGAAACGAGCCACCAGCGCGCTGCTGAATGGAGAACATATGAGGGACAATGTCCCGATACGCCCAGAAATCCAGGAGGCTTCCATCGGGGAGGTATCAGGAAATTCCTCCATTATAGCAGCTCTCCAAACGGCGAAAGATTTCAAAAAGCCCGTCAGCAGAAAGGTGACCACAAAGGTCATGACGGATACCAACCATCCGTATCCACCATCAGGAGCGACGCGTTCACTTACAGTAACCCTTGGTTCGTTCAAGTCGATTACCGTGAAAGTGTCCAGCCAGGCTGAATTGCCACAACGAACGACATCGATGACGACGTTCTTGGCATCACGGCCCGAAACAGCCTTACCACCAACGAAAGACATGATTATTACCACGAATCCGTTAATACGAATCCACCGATAACTTGATGGAAAATTAAAAAGGTCGACTCCCGGCCGCAAAACGAGTAAACGATAACTCAAGTAAACGAGGAACAGCGAGGAGCCGAGGGCGAGCGCGCGAGAAACAGATCCTTATATACCCTCGTGGCGAAAAATTTCTCCGAAATAATTGGAAAATTCCGAGAATTTTTTCCAAAATTCGCTATAACATTTCAATGCAAGCCTCCAGTGCAACTAGTCGAAAAAATACCTAGAAATTTAGAGTAATTCCGAGAAATTTTACAAACTTTTATCCAACCCAAGGTACCAATGCAGACGACATCAAGTGATAGAATTTTAAACGAGAATATGTTTGTAGATTGACACTGAGGTTTCACATGGTTCAAATAATTATGTAAATACAGCTAATGTGTGAATGGGAAAACAAAGTTGTTCACCTCCATGTGTAAACACCAGCACGAAACATTTCAAATATCAGTTTACGTGTCAAAGTGTCGTAACCTGGGGGTAGCGGCTGCCAACAAAACATTTAGAAAGGGCAGCCGCACCAAAACATAGCAGAAGCAAAGGTACAAAAAAAATGAGAAGCAAAACAACGATTTCACCCTCCTTCGAACGCCCAAGAAAGTAGCTCTTTGCTTTGGTACGTTAAGATACAAAAAGTCGCAATGGACTTTTTCTTCCGCAGTCGCCCAACATCATCTTAAATGTTCCAAACATTTCGGAAAGCCACAGAAAAGGGGAAATAAAAAAATAAACTCGAAGAACTCAAGATTTTTTTATTAATTTTCTAAATTTTTAATTTTTTTTAATTTTTTTTTTTTTTTTGTAAGGCTTTCATTCCGACAGCTCTTTTTTTGCGAGTTGTTGACCAGACAGGTATCAGCAACCTGTGCAATCACGTATCAGCATCAACTTTCTTTTCTGGGAAAGAGGCATACGAAGATAGCCAAAACTGCACCAATCCACAAAAAGACACTATTCAAGATGAGTAGTGATGGCAGTTCATCGGAAGTTGGAACTTCAGGGCTCACAAAGCGATAAATGACACCTGAGAGTCCCTGAAAGCAACGGGCCAGATTGAGAGTGTTGCTCATGTTACTGGCACCGTGATTGTAAGATAACACAAGTGGAATACAAATGTTCATCACTCCTGCGGCCAAAGAGCCGATGAAAGTGAGAACAGCCAGCTGCCAGAAGGCGTTGCAGACGATAGCCAAGACAGCACACAAAGCGCAGGTTGCCAGGGCAAAAGCGTACTCGGAAGTACGCCGGAAAGGAGACTTGGAGGCGAAAATGCCGTATATCAGTCTAGCGGAAAGATCAGCCAACTGTACGAGAAGTGTCAGTAGAGAGATACTGTCCGCACTCGCACCAAGACTCTCGGCCCGACCGTTCATCTGTCTCAAGAAATGAGGACTTCCCATGTTTAACGCAAACACAGAAAAAGCCATCGTCAGGAACTGTGGCCGACGCAGATATCGCAGAGCCATCAGTTCCGCAATCTGGGAACGGGTTCTCCCCCAGAAGGTTTCTTCGCGGACAGGCTCGGTTTGTTCTTTTCGTTCTTCAACCTCAACCTCTTTCTCTTCCAGTGTGAAATGACTTTCTGGATTGGCGTAAATCATTCCACTCAGAGAGAGAACAAAGAAAATTCCGGACAACACCAGGAAAGCAGAGTGCAGCCCGAGCACACTGAAAATTGGTTCCAGTATGTAGGGCATAACGATAGCTCCCAGACATCCACCTGAGAGTGCGATCGACATAGCTGTGGGCTCTCTGGTAGTGAAGAACTTACCGGTACATCCCACTGCCGCAGTGATCACAAAAGATGATCCCAATCCAACGCACACTCCGAGGCTCCCGATCAGATAAGCAGGCGAAGTTGCAAAGTAGCTGGTCAAGAAGCCGAGCGCGCAGATGATGCTGCCAACAGACACCATCGGCCCGTTGCCGAAACGAGCCACCAGCGCGCTGCTGAATGGAGAACATATGAGGGACAATGTCCCGATACGCCCAGAAATCCAGGAGGCTTCCATCGGGGAGGTATCAGGAAATTCCTCCATTATAGCAGCTCTCCAAACGGCGAAAGATTTCAAAAAGCCCGTCAGCAGAAAGGTGACCACAAAGGTCATGACGGATACCAACCATCCGTATCCACCATCAGGAGCGACGCGTTCACTTACAGTAACCCTTGGTTCGTTCAAGTCGATTACCGTGAAAGTGTCCAGCCAGGCTGAATTGCCACAACGAACGACATCGATGACGACGTTCTTGGCATCACGGTACGAAACAGCCTTACCACCCACGAAAGACATGATTATTACCACGAATCCGTTAATACGAATCCACCGATAACTTGATGGAAAATTAAAAAGGTCGACTCCCGGCCGCAAAACGAGTAAACGAGGAACAGCGAGGAGCCGAGGGCGAGCGCGCGAGAAACAGATCCTTATATACCCTCGTGGTGAAAAATTTCTCCGAAATAATTGGAAAATTCCGAGAATTTTTTCCAAAATTCGCTATAACATTTCAATGCAAGCCTCCAGTGCAACTAGTCGAAAAAATACCTAGAAATTTAGAGTAATTCCGAGAAATTTTACAAACTTTTATCCAACCCAAGGTACCAATGCAGACGACATCAAGTGATAGAATTTTAAACGAGAATATGTTTGTAGATTGACACTGAGGTTTCACATGGTTCAAATAATTATGTAAATACAGCTAATGTGTGAATGGGAAAACAAAGTTGTTCACCTCCATGTGTAAACACCAGCACGAAACATTTCAAATATCAGTTTACGTGTCAAAGTGTCGTAACCTGGGGGTAGCGGCTGCCAACAAAACATTTAGAAAGGGCAGCCGCACCAAAACATAGCAGAAGCAAAGGTACAAAAAAAATGAGAAGCAAAACAACGATTTCACCCTCCTTCGAACGCCCAAGAAAGTAGCTCTTTGCTTTGGTACGTTAAGATACAAAAAGTCGCAATGGACTTTTTCTTCCGCAGTCGCTCAACATCATCTTAAATGTTCCAAACATTTCGGAAAGCCACAGAAAAGGGGAAATAAAAAAATAAACTCGAAGAACTGAAGATTTTTTTATTAATTTTCTAAATTTTTAATTTTTTTTAATTTTTTTTTTTTTTTTTGTAAAGCTTTCATTCCGACAGCTCTTTTTTTGCGAGTTGTTGACCAGACAGGTATCAGCAACCTGTGCAATCACGTATCAGCATCAACTTTCTTTTCTGGGAAAGAGGCATACGAAGATAGCCAAAACTGCACCAATCCACAAAAAGACACTATTCAAGATGAGTAGTGATGGCAGTTCATCGGAAGTTGGAACTTCAGGGCTCACAAAGCGATAAATGACACCTGAGAGTCCCTGAAAGCAACGGGCCAGATTGAGAGTGTTGCTCATGTTACTGGCACCGTGATTGTAAGATAACACAAGTGGAATACAAATGTTCATCACTCCTGCGGCCAAAGAGCCGATGAAAGTGAGAACAGCCAGCTGCCAGAAGGCGTTGCAGACGATAGCCAAGACAGCACACAAAGCGCAGGTTGCCAGGGCAAAAGCGTACTCGGAAGTACGCCGGAAAGGAGACTTGGAGGCGAAAATGCCGTATATCAGTCTAGCGGAAAGATCAGCCAACTGTACGAGAAGTGTCAGTAGAGAGATACTATCCGCACTCGCACCAAGACTCTCGGCCCGACCGTTCATCTGCCTCAAGAAATGAGGACTTCCCATGTTTAACGCAAACACAGAAAAAGCCATCGTCAGGAACTGTGGCCGACGCAGATATCGCAGAGCCATCAGTTCCGAAATCTGGGAACGGGTTCTCCCCCAGAAGGTTCCTTCGCGGACAGGCTCGGTTTGTTCTTTTCGTTCTTCAACCTCAACCTCTTTCTCTTCCAGTGTGAAATGGCTTTCTGGATTGGCGTAAATCATTCCACTCAGAGAGAGAACAAAGAAAGTTCCGGACAACACCAGGAAAGCAGAGTGCAGCCCGAGCACACTGAAAATTGGTTCCAGTATGTAGGGCATAACGATAGCTCCCAGACATCCACCTGAGAGTGCGATCGACATAGCTGTGGGCTCTCTGGTAGTGAAGAACTTACCGGTACATCCCACTGCCGCAGTGATCACAAAAGATGATCCCAATCCAACGCACACTCCGAGGCTCCCGATCAGATAAGCAGCCGAAGTTGCAAAGTAGCTGGTCAAGAAGCCGAGCGCGCAGATGATGCTGCCAACAGACACCATCGGCCCGTTGCCGAAACGAGCCACCAGCGCGCTGCTGAATGGAGAACATATGAGGGACAATGTCCCGATACGCCCAGAAATCCAGGAGGCTTCCATCGGGGAGGTATCAGGAAATTCCTCCATTATAGCAGCTCTCCAAACGGCGAAAGATTTCAAAAAGCCCGTCAGCAGAAAGGTGACCACAAAGGTCATGACGGATACCAACCATCCGTATCCACCATCAGGAGCGACGCGTTCACTTACAGTAACCCTTGGTTCGTTCAAGTCGATTACCGTGAAAGTGTCCAGCCAGGCTGAATTGCCACAACGAACGACATCGATGACGACGTTCTTGGCATCACGGCCCGAAACAGCCTTACCACCAACGAAAGACATGATTATTACCACGAATCCGTTAATACGAATCCACCGATAACTTGATGGAAAATTAAAAAGGTCGACTCCCGGCCGCAAAACGAGTAAACGATAAATCGAGTAAACGAGGAACAGCGAGGAGCCGAGGGCGAGCGCGCGAGAAACAGATCCTTATATACCCTCGTGGCGAAAAATTTCTCCGAAATAATTGGAATATTCCGAGAATTTTTTCCAAAATTCGCTATAACATTTCAATGCAAGCCTCCAGTGCAACTAGTCGAAAAAATACCTAGAAATTTAGAGTAATTCCGAGAAATTTTACAAACTTTTATCCAACCCAAGGTACCAATGCAGACGACATCAAGTGATAGAATTTTAAACGAGAATATGTTTGTAGATTGACACTGAGGTTTCACATGGTTCAAATAATTATGTAAATACAGCTAATGTGTGAATGGGAAAACAAAGTTGTTCACCTCCATGTGTAAACACCAGCACGAAACATTTCAAATATCAGTTTACGTGTCAAAGTGTCGTAACCTGGGGGTAGCGGCTGCCAACAAAACATTTAGAAAGGGCAGCCGCACCAAAACATAGCAGAAGCAAAGGTACAAAAAAAATGAGAAGCAAAACAACGATTTCACCCTCCTTCGAACGCCCAAGAAAGTAGCTCTTTGCTTTGGTACGTTAAGATACAAAAAGTCGCAATGGACTTTTTCTTCCGCAGTCGCTCAACATCATCTTAAATGTTCCAAACATTTCGGAAAGCCACAGAAAAGGGGAAATAAAAAAATAAACTCGAAGAACTGAAGATTTTTTTATTAATTTTCTAAATTTTTAATTTTTTTTAATTTTTTTTTTTTTTTTTGTAAAGCTTTCATTCCGACAGCTCTTTTTTTGCGAGTTGTTGACCAGACAGGTATCAGCAACCTGTGCAATCACGTATCAGCATCAACTTTCTTTTCTGGGAAAGAGGCATACGAAGATAGCCAAAACTGCACCAATCCACAAAAAGACACTATTCAAGATGAGTAGTGATGGCAGTTCATCGGAAGTTGGAACTTCAGGGCTCACAAAGCGATAAATGACACCTGAGAGTCCCTGAAAGCAACGGGCCAGATTGAGAGTGTTGCTCATGTTACTGGCACCGTGATTGTAAGATAACACAAGTGGAATACAAATGTTCATCACTCCTGCGGCCAAAGAGCCGATGAAAGTGAGAACAGCCAGCTGCCAGAAGGCGTTGCAGACGATAGCCAAGACAGCACACAAAGCGCAGGTTGCCAGGGCAAAAGCGTACTCGGAAGTACGCCGGAAAGGAGACTTGGAGGCGAAAATGCCGTATATCAGTCTAGCGGAAAGATCAGCCAACTGTACGAGAAGTGTCAGTAGAGAGATACTGTCCGCACTCGCACCAAGACTCTCGGCCCGACCGTTCATCTGCCTCAAGAAATGAGGACTTCCCATGTTTAACGCAAACACAGAAAAAGCCATCGTCAGGAACTGTGGCCGACGCAGATATCGCAGAGCCATCAGTTCCGCAATCTGGGAACGGGTTCTCCCCCAGAAGGTTCCTTCGCGGACAGGCTCGGTTTGTTCTTTTCGTTCTTCAACCTCAACCTCTTTCTCTTCCAGTGTGAAATGGCTTTCTGGATTGGCGTAAATCATTCCACTCAGAGAGAGAACAAAGAAAGTTCCGGACAACACCAGGAAAGCAGAGTGCAGCCCGAGCACACTGAAAATTGGTTCCAGTATGTAGGGCATAACGATAGCTCCCAGACATCCACCTGAGAGTGCGATCGACATAGCTGTGGGCTCTCTGGTAGTGAAGAACTTACCGGTACATCCCACTGCCGCAGTGATCACAAAAGATGATCCCAATCCAACGCACACTCCGAGGCTCCCGATCAGATAAGCAGCCGAAGTTGCAAAGTAGCTGGTCAAGAAGCCGAGCGCGCAGATGATGCTGCCAACAGACACCATCGGCCCGTTGCCGAAACGAGCCACCAGCGCGCTGCTGAATGGAGAACATATGAGGGACAATGTCCCGATACGCCCAGAAATCCAGGAGGCTTCCATCGGGGAGGTATCAGGAAATTCCTCCATTATAGCAGCTCTCCAAACGGCGAAAGATTTCAAAAAGCCCGTCAGCAGAAAGGTGACCACAAAGGTCATGACGGATACCAACCATCCGTATCCACCATCAGGAGCGACGCGTTCACTTACAGTAACCCTTGGTTCGTTCAAGTCGATTACCGTGAAAGTGTCCAGCCAGGCTGAATTGCCACAACGAACGACATCGATGACGACGTTCTTGGCATCATGGCCCGAAACAGCCTTACCACCAACGAAAGACATGATTATTATCACGAATCCGTTAATACGAATCCACCGATAACTTGATGGAAAATTAAAAAGGTCGACTCCCGGCCGCAAAACGAGTAAACGATAAATCGAGTAAACGAGGAACAGCGAGGAGCTGAGGGCGAGCGCGCGAGAAACAGATCCTTATATACCCTCGTGGCGAAAAATTTCTCCGAAATAATTGGAATATTCCGAGAATTTTTTCCAAAATTCGCTATAACATTTCAATGCAAGCCTCCAGTGCAACTAGTCGAAAAAATACCTAGAAATTTAGAGTAATTCCGAGAAATTTTACAAACTTTTATCCAACCCAAGGTACCAATGCAGACGACATCAAGTGATAGAATTTTAAACGAGAATATGTTTGTAGATTGACACTGAGGTTTCACATGGTTCAAATAATTATGTAAATACAGCTAATGTGTGAATGGGAAAACAAAGTTGTTCACCTCCATGTGTAAACACCAGCACGAAACATTTCAAATATCAGTTTACGTGTCAAAGTGTCGTAACCTGGGGGTAGCGGCTGCCAACAAAACATTTAGAAAGGGCAGCCGCACCAAAACATAGCAGAAGCAAAGGTACAAAAAAAATGAGAAGCAAAACAACGATTTCACCCTCCTTCGAACGCCCAAGAAAGTAGCTCTTTGCTTTGGTACGTTAAGATACAAAAAGTCGCAATGGACTTTTTCTTCCGCAGTCGCCCAACATCATCTTAAATGTTCCAAACATTTCGGAAAGCCACAGAAAAGGGGAAATAAAAAAATAAACTCGAAGAACTGAAGATTTTTTTATTAATTTTGTAAATTTTTAATTTTTTTTAATTTTTTTTTTTTTTTTGTAAAGCTTTCATTCCGACAGCTCTTTTTTTGCGAGTTGTTGACCAGACAGGTATCAGCAACCTGTGCAATCACGTATCAGCATCAACTTTCTTTTCTGGGAAAGAGGCATACGAAGATAGCCAAAACTGCACCAATCCACAAAAAGACACTATTCAAGATGAGTAGTGATGGCAGTTCATCGGAAGTTGGAACTTCAGGGCTCACAAAGCGATAAATGACACCTGAGAGTCCCTGAAAGCAACGGGCCAGATTGAGAGTGTTGCTCATGTTACTGGCACCGTGATTGTAAGATAACACAAGTGGAATACAAATGTTCATCACTCCTGCGGCCAAAGAGCCGATGAAAGTGAGAACAGCCAGGTGCCAGAAGGCGTTGCAGACGATAGCCAAGACAGCACACAAAGCGCAGGTTGCCAGGGCAAAAGCGTACTCGGAAGTACGCCGGAAAGGAGACTTGGAGGCGAAAATGCCGTATATCAGTCTAGCGGAAAGATCAGCCAACTGTACGAGAAGTGTCAGTAGAGAGATACTGTCCGCACTCGCACCAAGACTCTCGGCCCGACCGTTCATCTGCCTCAAGAAATGAGGACTTCCCATGTTTAACGCAAACACAGAAAAAGCCATCGTCAGGAACTGTGGCCGACGCAGATATCGCAGAGCCATCAGTTCCGCAATCTGGGAACGGGTTCTCCCCCAGAAGGTTCCTTCGCGGACAGGCTCGGTTTGTTCTTTTCGTTCTTCAACCTCAACCTCTTTCTCTTCCAGTGTGAAATGGCTTTCTGGATTGGCGTAAATCATTCCACTCAGAGAGAGAACAAAGAAAGTTCCGGACAACACCAGGAAAGCAGAGTGCAGCCCGAGCACACTGAAAATTGGTTCCAGTATGTAGGGCATAACCATAGCTCCCAGACATCCACCTGAGAGTGCGATCGACATAGCTGTGGGCTCTCTGGTAGTGAAGAACTTACCGGTACATCCCACTGCCGCAGTGATCACAAAAGATGATCCCAATCCAACGCACACTCCGAGGCTCCCGATCAGATAAGCAGCCGAAGTTGCAAAGTAGCTGGTCAAGAAGCCGAGCGCGCAGATGATGCTGCCAACAGACACCATCGGCCCGTTGCCGAAACGAGCCACCAGCGCGCTGCTGAATGGAGAACATATGAGGGACAATGTCCCGATACGCCCAGAAATCCAGGAGGCTTCCATCGGGGAGGTATCAGGAAATTCCTCCATTATAGCAGCTCTCCAAACGGCGAAAGATTTCAAAAAGCCCGTCAGCAGAAAGGTGACCACAAAGGTCATGACGGATACCAACCATCCGTATCCACCATCAGGAGCGACGCGTTCACTTACAGTAACCCTTGGTTCGTTCAAGTCGATTACCGTGAAAGTGTCCAGCCAGGCTGAATTGCCACAACGAACGACATCGATGACGACGTTCTTGGCATCATGGCCCGAAACAGCCTTACCACCAACGAAAGACATGATTATTACCACGAATCCGTTAATACGAATCCACCGATAACTTGATGGAAAATTAAAAAGGTCGACTCCCGGCCGCAAAACGAGTAAACGATAAATCGAGTAAACGAGGAACAGCGAGGAGCTGAGGGCGAGCGCGCGAGAAACAGATCCTTATATACCCTCGTGGCGAAAAATTTCTCCGAAATAATTGGAATATTCCGAGAATTTTTTCCAAAATTCGCTATAACATTTCAATGCAAGCCTCCAGTGCAACTAGTCGAAAAAATACCTAGAAATTTAGAGTAATTCCGAGAAATTTTACAAACTTTTATCCAACCCAAGGTACCAATGCAGACGACATCAAGTGATAGAATTTTAAACGAGAATATGTTTGTAGATTGACACTGAGGTTTCACATGGTTCAAATAATTATGTAAATACAGCTAATGTGTGAATGGGAAAACAAAGTTGTTCACCTCCATGTGTAAACACCAGCACGAAACATTTCAAATATCAGTTTACGTGTCAAAGTGTCGTAACCTGGGGGTAGCGGCTGCCAACAAAACATTTAGAAAGGGCAGCCGCACCAAAACATAGCAGAAGCAAAGGTACAAAAAAAATGAGAAGCAAAACAACGATTTCACCCTCCTTCGAACGCCCAAGAAAGTAGCTCTTTGCTTTGGTACGTTAAGATACAAAAAGTCGCAATGGACTTTTTCTTCCGCAGTCGCCCAACATCATCTTAAATGTTCCAAACATTTCGGAAAGCCACAGAAAAGGGGAAATAAAAAAATAAACTCGAAGAACTGAAGATTTTTTTATTAATTTTCTAAATTTTTAATTTTTTTTAATTTTTTTTTTTTTTTTTGTAAAGCTTTCATTCCGACAGCTCTTTTTTTGCGAGTTGTTGACCAGACAGGTATCAGCAACCTGTGCAATCACGTATCAGCATCAACTTTCTTTTCTGGGAAAGAGGCATACGAAGATAGCCAAAACTGCACCAATCCACAAAAAGACACTATTCAAGATGAGTAGTGATGGCAGTTCATCGGAAGTTGGAACTTCAGGGCTCACAAAGCGATAAATGACACCTGAGAGTCCCTGAAAGCAACGGGCCAGATTGAGAGTGTTGCTCATGTTACTGGCACCGTGATTGTAAGATAACACAAGTGGAATACAAATGTTCATCACTCCTGCGGCCAAAGAGCCGATGAAAGTGAGAACAGCCAGCTGCCAGAAGGCGTTGCAGACGATAGCCAAGACAGCACACAAAGCGCAGGTTGCCAGGGCAAAAGCGTACTCGGAAGTACGCCGGAAAGGAGACTTGGAGGCGAAAATGCCGTATATCAGTCTAGCGGAAAGATCAGCCAACTGTACGAGAAGTGTCAGTAGAGAGATACTGTCCGCACTCGCACCAAGACTCTCGGCCCGACCGTTCATCTGTCTCAAGAAATGAGGACTTCCCATGTTTAACGCAAACACAGAAAAAGCCATCGTCAGGAACTGTGGCCGACGCAGATATCGCAGAGCCATCAGTTCCGCAATCTGGGAACGGGTTCTCCCCCAGAAGGTTCCTTCGCGGACAGGCTCGGTTCGTTCTTTTCGTTCTTCAACCTCAACCTCCTTCTCTTCCAGTGTGAAATGACTTTCTGGATTGGCGTAAATCATTCCACTCAGAGAGAGAACAAAGAAAGTTCCGGACAACACCAGGAAAGCAGAGTGCAGCCCGAGCACACTGAAAATTGGTTCCAGTATGTAGGGCATAACGATAGCTCCCAGACATCCACCTGAGAGTGCGATCGACATAGCTGTGGGCTCTCTGGTAGTGAAGAACTTACCGGTACATCCCACTGCCGCAGTGATCACAAAAGATGATCCCAATCCAACGCACACTCCGAGGCTCCCGATCAGATAAGCAGCCGAAGTTGCAAAGTAGCTAGTCAAGAAGCCGAGCGCGCAGATGATGCTGCCAACAGACACCATCGGCCCGTTGCCGAAACGAGCCACCAGCGCGCTGCTGAATGGAGAACATATGAGGGACAATGTCCCGATACGCCCAGAAATCCAGGAGGCTTCCATCGGGGAGGTATCAGGAAATTCCTCCATTATAGCAGCTCTCCAAACGGCGAAAGATTTCAAAAAGCCCGTCAGCAGAAAGGTGACCACAAAGGTCATGACGGATACCAACCATCCGTATCCACCATCAGGAGCGACGCGTTCACTTACAGTAACCCTTGGTTCGTTCAAGTCGATTACCGTGAAAGTATCCAGCCAGGCTGAATTGCCACAACGAACGACATCGATGACGACGTTCTTGGCATCATGGCCCGAAACAGCCTTACCCCCAACGAAAGACATGATTATTATCACGAATCCGTTAATACGAATCCACCGATAACTTGATGGAAAATTAAAAAGGTCGACTCCCGGCCGCAAAACGAGTAAACGATAAATCGAGTAAACGAGGAACAGCGAGGAGCTGAGGGCGAGCGCGCGAGAAACAGATCCTTATATACCCTCGTGGCGAAAAATTTCTCCGAAATAATTGGAATATTCCGAGAATTTTTTCCAAAATTCGCTATAACATTTCAATGCAAGCCTCCAGTGCAACTAGTCGAAAAAATACCTAGAAATTTAGAGTAATTCCGAGAAATTTTACAAACTTTTATCCAACCCAAGGTACCAATGCAGACGACATCAAGTGATAGAATTTTAAACGAGAATATGTTTGTAGATTGACACTGAGGTTTCACATGGTTCAAATAATTATGTAAATACAGCTAATGTGTGAATGGGAAAACAAAGTTGTTCACCTCCATGTGTAAACACCAGCACGAAACATTTCAAATATCAGTTTACGTGTCAAAGTGTCGTAACCTGGGGGTAGCGGCTGCCAACAAAACATTTAGAAAGGGCAGCCGCACCAAAACATAGCAGAAGCAAAGGTACAAAAAAAATGAGAAGCAAAACAACGATTTCACCCTCCTTCGAACGCCCAAGAAAGTAGCTCTTTGCTTTGGTACGTTAAGATACAAAAAGTCGCAATGGACTTTTTCTTCCGCAGTCGCCCAACATCATCTTAAATGTTCCAAACATTTCGGAAAGCCACAGAAAAGGGGAAATAAAAAAATAAACTCGAAGAACTCAAGATTTTTTTATTAATTTTCTAAATTTTTAATTTTTTTTAATTTTTTTTTTTTTTTTTGTAAAGCTTTCATTCCGACAGCTCTTTTTTTGCGAGTTGTTGACCAGACAGGTATCAGCAACCTGTGCAATCACGTATCAGCATCAACTTTCTTTTCTGGGAAAGAGGCATACGAAGATAGCCAAAACTGCACCAATCCACAAAAAGACACTATTCAAGATGAGTAGTGATGGCAGTTCATCGGAAGTTGGAACTTCAGGGCTCACAAAGCGATAAATGACACCTGAGAGTCCCTGAAAGCAACGGGCCAGATTGAGAGTGTTGCTCATGTTACTGGCACCGTGATTGTAAGATAACACAAGTGGAATACAAATGTTCATCACTCCTGCGGCCAAAGAGCCGATGAAAGTGAGAACAGCCAGCTGCCAGAAGGCGTTGCAGACGATAGCCAAGACAGCACACAAAGCGCAGGTTGCCAGGGCAAAAGCGTACTCGGAAGTACGCCGGAAAGGAGACTTGGAGGCGAAAATGCCGTATATCAGTCTAGCGGAAAGATCAGCCAACTGTACGAGAAGTGTCAGTAGAGAGATACTATCCGCACTCGCACCAAGACTCTCGGCCCGACCGTTCATCTGCCTCAAGAAATGAGGACTTCCCATGTTTAACGCAAACACAGAAAAAGCCATCGTCAGGAACTGTGGCCGACGCAGATATCGCAGAGCCATCAGTTCCGCAATCTGGGAACGGGTTCTCCCCCAGAAGGTTCCTTCGCGGACAGGCTCGGTTTGTTCTTTTCGTTCTTCAACCTCAACCTCTTTCTCTTCCAGTGTGAAATGGCTTTCTGGATTGGCGTAAATCATTCCACTCAGAGAGAGAACAAAGAAAGTTCCGGACAACACCAGGAAAGCAGAGTGCATCCCGAGCACACTGAAAATTGGTTCCAGTATGTAGGGCATAACCATAGCTCCCAGACATCCACCTGAGAGTGCGATCGACATAGCTGTGGGCTCTCTGGTAGTGAAGAACTTACCGGTACATCCCACTGCCGCAGTGATCACAAAAGATGATCCCAATCCAACGCACACTCCGAGGCTCCCGATCAGATAAGCAGCCGAAGTTGCAAAGTAGCTGGTCAAGAAGCCGAGCGCGCAGATGATGCTGCCAACAGACACCATCGGCCCGTTGCCGAAACGAGCCACCAGCGCGCTGCTGAATGGAGAACATATGAGGGACAATATCCCGATACGCCCAGAAATCCAGGAGGCTTCCATCGGGGAGGTATCAGGAAATTCCTCCATTATAGCAGCTCTCCAAACGGCGAAAGATTTCAAAAAGCCCGTCAGCAGAAAGGTGACCACAAAGGTCATGACGGATACCAACCATCCGTATCCACCATCAGGAGCGACGCGTTCACTTACAGTAACCCTTGGTTCGTTCAAGTCGATTACCGTGAAAGTGTCCAGCCAGGCTGAATTGCCACAACGAACGACATCGATGACGACGTTCTTGGCATCATGGCCCGAAACAGCCTTACCACCAACGAAAGACATGATTATTACCACGAATCCGTTAATACGAATCCACCGATAACTTGATGGAAAATTAAAAAGGTCGACTCCCGGCCGCAAAACGAGTAAACGATAAATCGAGTAAACGAGGAACAGCGAGGAGCCGAGGGCGAGCGCGCGAGAAACAGATCCTTATATACCCTCGTGGCGAAAAATTTCTCCGAAATAATTGGAATATTCCGAGAATTTTTTCCAAAATTCGCTATAACATTTCAATGCAAGCCTCCAGTGCAACTAGTCGAAAAAATACCTAGAAATTTAGAGTAATTCCGAGAAATTTTACAAACTTTTATCCAACCCAAGGTACCAATGCAGACGACATCAAGTGATAGAATTTTAAACGAGAATATGTTTGTAGATTGACACTGAGGTTTCACATGGTTCAAATAATTATGTAAATACAGCTAATGTGTGAATGGGAAAACAAAGTTGTTCACCTCCATGTGTAAACACCAGCACGAAACATTTCAAATATCAGTTTACGTGTCAAAGTGTCGTAACCTGGGGGTAGCGGCTGCCAACAAAACATTTAGAAAGGGCAGCCGCACCAAAACATAGCAGAAGCAAAGGTACAAAAAAAATGAGAAGCAAAACAACGATTTCACCCTCCTTCGAACGCCCAAGAAAGTAGCTCTTTGCTTTGGTACGTTAAGATACAAAAAGTCGCAATGGACTTTTTCTTCCGCAGTCGCCCAACATCATCTTAAATGTTCCAAACATTTCGGAAAGCCACAGAAAAGGGGAAATAAAAAAATAAACTCGAAGAACTCAAGATTTTTTTATTAATTTTCTAAATTTTTAATTTTTTTTAATTTTTTTTTTTTTTTGTAAAGCTTTCATTCCGACAGCTCTTTTTTTGCGAGTTGTTGACCAGACAGGTATCAGCAACCTGTGCAATCACGTATCAGCATCAACTTTCTTTTCTGGGAAAGAGGCATACGAAGATAGCCAAAACTGCACCAATCCACAAAAAGACACTATTCAAGATGAGTAGTGATGGCAGTTCATCGGAAGTTGGAACTTCAGGGCTCACAAAGCGATAAATGACACCTGAGAGTCCCTGAAAGCAACGGGCCAGATTGAGAGTGTTGCTCATGTTACTGGCACCGTGATTGTAAGATAACACAAGTGGAATACAAATGTTCATCACTCCTGCGGCCAAAGAGCCGATGAAAGTGAGAACAGCCAGCTGCCAGAAGGCGTTGCAGACGATAGCCAAGACAGCACACAAAGCGCAGGTTGCCAGGGCAAAAGCGTACTCGGAAGTACGCCGGAAAGGAGACTTGGAGGCGAAAATGCCGTATATCAGTCTAGCGGAAAGATCAGCCAACTGTACGAGAAGTGTCAGTAGAGAGATACTATCCGCACTCGCACCAAGACTCTCGGCCCGACCGTTCATCTGCCTCAAGAAATGAGGACTTCCCATGTTTAACGCAAACACAGAAAAAGCCATCGTCAGGAACTGTGGCCGACGCAGATATCGCAGAGCCATCAGTTCCGCAATCTGGGAACGGGTTCTCCCCCAGAAGGTTCCTTCGCGGACAGGCTCGGTTTGTTCTTTTCGTTCTTCAACCTCAACCTCTTTCTCTTCCAGTGTGAAATGGCTTTCTGGATTGGCGTAAATCATTCCACTCAGAGAGAGAACAAAGAAAGTTCCGGACAACACCAGGAAAGCAGAGTGCAGCCCGAGCACACTGAAAATTGGTTCCAGTATGTAGGGCATAACCATAGCTCCCAGACATCCACCTGAGAGTGCGATCGACATAGCTGTGGGCTCTCTGGTAGTGAAGAACTTACCGGTACATCCCACTGCCGCAGTGATCACAAAAGATGATCCCAATCCAACGCACACTCCGAGGCTCCCGATCAGATAAGCAGCCGAAGTTGCAAAGTAGCTGGTCAAGAAGCCGAGCGCGCAGATGATGCTGCCAACAGACACCATCGGCCCGTTGCCGAAACGAGCCACCAGCGCGCTGCTGAATGGAGAACATATGAGGGACAATGTCCCGATACGCCCAGAAATCCAGGAGGCTTCCATCGGGGAGGTATCAGGAAATTCCTCCATTATAGCAGCTCTCCAAACGGCGAAAGATTTCAAAAAGCCCGTCAGCAGAAAGGTGACCACAAAGGTCATGACGGATACCAACCATCCGTATCCACCATCAGGAGCGACGCGTTCACTTACAGTAACCCTTGGTTCGTTCAAGTCGATTACCGTGAAAGTGTCCAGCCAGGCTGAATTGCCACAACGAACGACATCGATGACGACGTTCTTGGCATCACGGCCCGAAACAGCCTTACCACCAACGAAAGACATGATTATTACCACGAATCCGTTAATACGAATCCACCGATAACTTGATGGAAAATTAAAAAGGTCGACTCCCGGCCGCAAAACGAGTAAACGATAAATCGAGTAAACGAGGAACAGCGAGGAGCCGAGGGCGACCGCGCGAGAAACAGATCCTTATATACCCTCGTGGCGAAAAATTTCTCCGAAATAATTGGAATATTCCGAGAATTTTTTCCAAAATTCGCTATAACATTTCAATGCAAGCCTCCAGTGCAACTAGTCGAAAAAATACCTAGAAATTTAGAGTAATTCCGAGAAATTTTACAAACTTTTATCCAACCCAAGGTACCAATGCAGACGACATCAAGTGATAGAATTTTAAACGAGAATATGTTTGTAGATTGACACTGAGGTTTCACATGGTTCAAATAATTATGTAAATACAGCTAATGTGTGAATGGGAAAACAAAGTTGTTCACCTCCATGTGTAAACACCAGCACGAAACATTTCAAATATCAGTTTACGTGTCAAAGTGTCGTAACCTGGGGGTAGCGGCTGCCAACAAAACATTTAGAAAGGGCAGCCGCACCAAAACATAGCAGAAGCAAAGGTACAAAAAAAAGGAGAAGCAAAACAACGATTTCACCCTCCTTCGAACGCCCAAGAAAGTAGCTCTTTGCTTTGGTACGTTAAGATACAAAAAGTCGCAATGGACTTTTTCTTCCGCAGTCGCCCAACATCATCTTAAATGTTCCAAACATTTCGGAAAGCCACAGAAAAGGGGAAATAAAAAAATAAACTCGAAGAACTCAAGATTTTTTTATTAATTTTCTAAATTTTTAATTTTTTTTAATTTTTTTTTTTTTTTTTGTAAGGCTTTCATTCCGACAGCTCTTTTTTTGCGAGTTGTTGACCAGACAGGTATCAGCAACCTGTGCAATCACGTATCAGCATCAACTTTCTTTTCTGGGAAAGAGGCATACGAAGATAGCCAAAACTGCACCAATCCACAAAAAGACACTATTCAAGATGAGTAGTGATGGCAGTTCATCGGAAGTTGGAACTTCAGGGCTCACAAAGCGATAAATGACACCTGAGAGTCCCTGAAAGCAACGGGCCAGATTGAGAGTGTTGCTCATGTTACTGGCACCGTGATTGTAAGATAACACAAGTGGAATACAAATGTTCATCACTCCTGCGGCCAAAGAGCCGATGAAAGTGAGAACAGCCAGCTGCCAGAAGGCGTTGCAGACGATAGCCAAGACAGCACACAAAGCGCAGGTTGCCAGGGCAAAAGCGTACTCGGAAGTACGCCGGAAAGGAGACTTGGAGGCGAAAATGCCGTATATCAGTCTAGCGGAAAGATCAGCCAACTGTACGAGAAGTGTCAGTAGAGAGATACTGTCCGCACTCGCACCAAGACTCTCGGCCCGACCGTTCATCTGCCTCAAGAAATGAGGACTTCCCATGTTTAACGCAAACACAGAAAAAGCCATCGTCAGGAACTGTGGCCGACGCAGATATCGCAGAGCCATCAGTTCCGCAATCTGGGAACGGGTTCTCCCCCAGAAGGTTCCTTCGCGGACAGGCTCGGTTTGTTCTTTTCGTTCTTCAACCTCAACCTCTTTCTCTTCCAGTGTGAAATGACTTTCTGGATTGGCGTAAATCATTCCACTCAGAGAGAGAACAAAGAAAGTTCCGGACAACACCAGGAAAGCAGAGTGCAGCCCGAGCACACTGAAAATTGGTTCCAGTATGTAGGGCATAACGATAGCTCCCAGACATCCACCTGAGAGTGCGATCGACATAGCTGTGGGCTCTCTGGTAGTGAAGAACTTACCGGTACATCCCACTGCCGCAGTGATCACAAAAGATGATCCCAATCCAACGCACACTCCGAGGCTCCCGATCAGATAAGCAGCCGAAGTTGCAAAGTAGCTGGTCAAGAAGCCGAGCGCGCAGATGATGCTGCCAACAGACACCATCGGCCCGTTGCCGAAACGAGCCACCAGCGCGCTGCTGAATGGAGAACATATGAGGGACAATGTCCCGATACGCCCAGAAATCCAGGAGGCTTCCATCGGGGAGGTATCAGGAAATTCCTCCATTATAGCAGCTCTCCAAACGGCGAAAGATTTCAAAAAGCCCGTCAGCAGAAAGGTGACCACAAAGGTCATGACGGATACCAACCATCCGTATCCACCATCAGGAGCGACGCGTTCACTTACAGTAACCCTTGGTTCGTTCAAGTCGATTACCGTGAAAGTGTCCAGCCAGGCTGAATTGCCACAACGAACGACATCGATGACGACGTTCTTGGCATCATGGCCCGAAACAGCCTTACCACCAACGAAAGACATGATTATTATCACGAATCCGTTAATACGAATCCACCGATAACTTGATGGAAAATTAAAAAGGTCGACTCCCGGCCGCAAAACGAGTAAACGATAAATCGAGTAAACGAGGAACAGCGAGGAGCTGAGGGCGAGCGCGCGAGAAACAGATCCTTATATACCCTCGTGGCGAAAAATTTCTCCGAAATAATTGGAATATTCCGAGAATTTTTTCCAAAATTCGCTATAACATTTCAATGCAAGCCTCCAGTGCAACTAGTCGAAAAAATACCTAGAAATTTAGAGTAATTCCGAGAAATTTTACAAACTTTTATCCAACCCAAGGTACCAATGCAGACGACATCAAGTGATAGAATTTTAAACGAGAATATGTTTGTAGATTGACACTGAGGTTTCACATGGTTCAAATAATTATGTAAATACAGCTAATGTGTGAATGGGAAAACAAAGTTGTTCACCTCCATGTGTAAACACCAGCACGAAACATTTCAAATATCAGTTTACGTGTCAAAGTGTCGTAACCTGGGGGTAGCGGCTGCCAACAAAACATTTAGAAAGGGCAGCCGCACCAAAACATAGCAGAAGCAAAGGTACAAAAAAAATGAGAAGCAAAACAACGATTTCACCCTCCTTCGAACGCCCAAGAAAGTAGCTCTTTGCTTTGGTACGTTAAGATACAAAAAGTCGCAATGGACTTTTTCTTCCGCAGTCGCCCAACATCATCTTAAATGTTCCAAACATTTCGGAAAGCCACAGAAAAGGGGAAATAAAAAAATAAACTCGAAGAACTGAAGATTTTTTTATTAATTTTCTAAATTTTTAATTTTTTTTAATTTTTTTTTTTTTTTTGTAAAGCTTTCATTCCGACAGCTCTTTTTTTGCGAGTTGTTGACCAGACAGGTATCAGCAACCTGTGCAATCACGTATCAGCATCAACTTTCTTTTCTGGGAAAGAGGCATACGAAGATAGCCAAAACTGCACCAATCCACAAAAAGACACTATTCAAGATGAGTAGTGATGGCAGTTCATCGGAAGTTGGAACTTCAGGGCTCACAAAGCGATAAATGACACCTGAGAGTCCCTGAAAGCAACGGGCCAGATTGAGAGTGTTGCTCATGTTACTGGCACCGTGATTGTAAGATAACACAAGTGGAATACAAATGTTCATCACTCCTGCGGCCAAAGAGCCGATGAAAGTGAGAACAGCCAGCTGCCAGAAGGCGTTGCAGACGATAGCCAAGACAGCACACAAAGCGCAGGTTGCCAGGGCAAAAGCGTACTCGGAAGTACGCCGGAAAGGAGACTTGGAGGCGAAAATGCCGTATATCAGTCTAGCGGAAAGATCAGCCAACTGTACGAGAAGTGTCAGTAGAGAGATACTGTCCGCACTCGCACCAAGACTCTCGGCCCGACCGTTCATCTGTCTCAAGAAATGAGGACTTCCCATGTTTAACGCAAACACAGAAAAAGCCATCGTCAGGAACTGTGGCCGACGCAGATATCGCAGAGCCATCAGTTCCGCAATCTGGGAACGGGTTCTCCCCCAGAAGGTTCCTTCGCGGACAGGCTCGGTTCGTTCTTTTCGTTCTTCAACCTCAACCTCCTTCTCTTCCAGTGTGAAATGACTTTCTGGATTGGCGTAAATCATTCCACTCAGAGAGAGAACAAAGAAAGTTCCGGACAACACCAGGAAAGCAGAGTGCAGCCCGAGCACACTGAAAATTGGTTCCAGTATGTAGGGCATAACGATAGCTCCCAGACATCCACCTGAGAGTGCGATCGACATAGCTGTGGGCTCTCTGGTAGTGAAGAACTTACCGGTACATCCCACTGCCGCAGTGATCACAAAAGATGATCCCAATCCAACGCACACTCCGAGGCTCCCGATCAGATAAGCAGCCGAAGTTGCAAAGTAGCTAGTCAAGAAGCCGAGCGCGCAGATGATGCTGCCAACAGACACCATCGGCCCGTTGCCGAAACGAGCCACCAGCGCGCTGCTGAATGGAGAACATATGAGGGACAATGTCCCGATACGCCCAGAAATCCAGGAGGCTTCCATCGGGGAGGTATCAGGAAATTCCTCCATTATAGCAGCTCTCCAAACGGCGAAAGATTTCAAAAAGCCCGTCAGCAGAAAGGTGACCACAAAGGTCATGACGGATACCAACCATCCGTATCCACCATCAGGAGCGACGCGTTCACTTACAGTAACCCTTGGTTCGTTCAAGTCGATTACCGTGAAAGTATCCAGCCAGGCTGAATTGCCACAACGAACGACATCGATGACGACGTTCTTGGCATCATGGCCCGAAACAGCCTTACCCCCAACGAAAGACATGATTATTATCACGAATCCGTTAATACGAATCCACCGATAACTTGATGGAAAATTAAAAAGGTCGACTCCCGGCCGCAAAACGAGTAAACGATAAATCGAGTAAACGAGGAACAGCGAGGAGCTGAGGGCGAGCGCGCGAGAAACAGATCCTTATATACCCTCGTGGCGAAAAATTTCTCCGAAATAATTGGAATATTCCGAGAATTTTTTCCAAAATTCGCTATAACATTTCAATGCAAGCCTCCAGTGCAACTAGTCGAAAAAATACCTAGAAATTTAGAGTAATTCCGAGAAATTTTACAAACTTTTATCCAACCCAAGGTACCAATGCAGACGACATCAAGTGATAGAATTTTAAACGAGAATATGTTTGTAGATTGACACTGAGGTTTCACATGGTTCAAATAATTATGTAAATACAGCTAATGTGTGAATGGGAAAACAAAGTTGTTCACCTCCATGTGTAAACACCAGCACGAAACATTTCAAATATCAGTTTACGTGTCAAAGTGTCGTAACCTGGGGGTAGCGGCTGCCAACAAAACATTTAGAAAGGGCAGCCGCACCAAAACATAGCAGAAGCAAAGGTACAAAAAAAATGAGAAGCAAAACAACGATTTCACCCTCCTTCGAACGCCCAAGAAAGTAGCTCTTTGCTTTGGTACGTTAAGATACAAAAAGTCGCAATGGACTTTTTCTTCCGCAGTCGCCCAACATCATCTTAAATGTTCCAAACATTTCGGAAAGCCACAGAAAAGGGGAAATAAAAAAATAAACTCGAAGAACTGAAGATTTTTTTATTAATTTTCTAAATTTTTAATTTTTTTTAATTTTTTTTTTTTTTTTGTAAAGCTTTCATTCCGACAGCTCTTTTTTTGCGAGTTGTTGACCAGACAGGTATCAGCAACCTGTGCAATCACGTATCAGCATCAACTTTCTTTTCTGGGAAAGAGGCATACGAAGATAGCCAAAACTGCACCAATCCACAAAAAGACACTATTCAAGATGAGTAGTGATGGCAGTTCATCGGAAGTTGGAACTTCAGGGCTCACAAAGCGATAAATGACACCTGAGAGTCCCTGAAAGCAACGGGCCAGATTGAGAGTGTTGCTCATGTTACTGGCACCGTGATTGTAAGATAACACAAGTGGAATACAAATGTTCATCACTCCTGCGGCCAAAGAGCCGATGAAAGTGAGAACAGCCAGCTGCCAGAAGGCGTTGCAGACGATAGCCAAGACAGCACACAAAGCGCAGGTTGCCAGGGCAAAAGCGTACTCGGAAGTACGCCGGAAAGGAGACTTGGAGGCGAAAATGCCGTATATCAGTCTAGCGGAAAGATCAGCCAACTGTACGAGAAGTGTCAGTAGAGAGATACTGTCCGCACTCGCACCAAGACTCTCGGCCCGACCGTTCATCTGCCTCAAGAAATGAGGACTTCCCATGTTTAACGCAAACACAGAAAAAGCCATCGTCAGGAACTGTGGCCGACGCAGATATCGCAGAGCCATCAGTTCCGCAATCTGGGAACGGGTTCTCCCCCAGAAGGTTCCTTCGCGGACAGGCTCGGTTTGTTCTTTTCGTTCTTCAACCTCAACCTCTTTCTCTTCCAGTGTGAAATGGCTTTCTGGATTGGCGTAAATCATTCCACTCAGAGAGAGAACAAAGAAAGTTCCGGACAACACCAGGAAAGCAGAGTGCAGCCCGAGCACACTGAAAATTGGTTCCAGTATGTAGGGCATAACGATAGCTCCCAGACATCCACCTGAGAGTGCGATCGACATAGCTGTGGGCTCTCTGGTAGTGAAGAACTTACCGGTACATCCCACTGCCGCAGTGATCACAAAAGATGATCCCAATCCAACGCACACTCCGAGGCTCCCGATCAGATAAGCAGCCAAAGTTGCAAAGTAGCTGGTCAAGAAGCCGAGCGCGCAGATGATGCTGCCAACAGACACCATCGGCCCGTTGCCGAAACGAGCCACCAGCGCGCTGCTGAATGGAGAACATATGAGGGACAATGTCCCGATACGCCCAGAAATCCAGGAGGCTTCCATCGGGGAGGTATCAGGAAATTCCTCCATTATAGCAGCTCTCCAAACGGCGAAAGATTTCAAAAAGCCCGTCAGCAGAAAGGTGACCACAAAGGTCATGACGGATACCAACCATCCGTATCCACCATCAGGAGCGACGCGTTCACTTACAGTAACCCTTGGTTCGTTCAAGTCGATTACCGTGAAAGTGTCCAGCCAGGCTGAATTGCCACAACGAACGACATCGATGACGACGTTCTTGGCATCATGGCCCGAAACAGCCTTACCACCAACGAAAGACATGATTATTACCACGAATCCGTTAATACGAATCCACCGATAACTTGATGGAAAATTAAAAAGGTCGACTCCCGGCCGCAAAACGAGTAAACGATAAATCGAGTAAACGAGGAACAGCGAGGAGCCGAGGGCGACCGCGCGAGAAACAGATCCTTATATACCCTCGTGGCGAAAAATTTCTCCGAAATAATTGGAATATTCCGAGAATTTTTTCCAAAATTCGCTATAACATTTCAATGCAAGCCTCCAGTGCAACTAGTCGAAAAAATACCTAGAAATTTAGAGTAATTCCGAGAAATTTTACAAACTTTTATCCAACCCAAGGTACCAATGCAGACGACATCAAGTGATAGAATTTTAAACGAGAATATGTTTGTAGATTGACACTGAGGTTTCACATGGTTCAAATAATTATGTAAATACAGCTAATGTGTGAATGGGAAAACAAAGTTGTTCACCTCCATGTGTAAACACCAGCACGAAACATTTCAAATATCAGTTTACGTGTCAAAGTGTCGTAACCTGGGGGTAGCGGCTGCCAACAAAACATTTAGAAAGGGCAGCCGCACCAAAACATAGCAGAAGCAAAGGTACAAAAAAAATGAGAAGCAAAACAACGATTTCACCCTCCTTCGAACGCCCAAGAAAGTAGCTCTTTGCTTTGGTACGTTAAGATACAAAAAGTCGCAATGGACTTTTTCTTCCGCAGTCGCCCAACATCATCTTAAATGTTCCAAACATTTCGGAAAGCCACAGAAAAGGGGAAATAAAAAAATAAACTCGAAGAACTCAAGATTTTTTTATTAATTTTCTAAATTTTTAATTTTTTTTAATTTTTTTTTTTTTTTTGTAAGGCTTTCATTCCGACAGCTCTTTTTTTGCGAGTTGTTGACCAGACAGGTATCAGCAACCTGTGCAATCACGTATCAGCATCAACTTTCTTTTCTGGGAAAGAGGCATACGAAGATAGCCAAAACTGCACCAATCCACAAAAAGACACTATTCAAGATGAGTAGTGATGGCAGTTCATCGGAAGTTGGAACTTCAGGGCTCACAAAGCGATAAATGACACCTGAGAGTCCCTGAAAGCAACGGGCCAGATTGAGAGTGTTGCTCATGTTACTGGCACCGTGATTGTAAGATAACACAAGTGGAATACAAATGTTCATCACTCCTGCGGCCAAAGAGCCGATGAAAGTGAGAACAGCCAGCTGCCAGAAGGCGTTGCAGACGATAGCCAAGACAGCACACAAAGCGCAGGTTGCCAGGGCAAAAGCGTACTCGGAAGTACGCCGGAAAGGAGACTTGGAGGCGAAAATGCTGTATATCAGTCTAGCGGAAAGATCAGCCAACTGTACGAGAAGTGTCAGTAGAGAGATACTGTCCGCACTCGCACCAAGACTCTCGGCCCGACCGTTCATCTGCCTCAAGAAATGAGGACTTCCCATGTTTAACGCAAACACAGAAAAAGCCATCGTCAGGAACTGTGGCCGACGCAGATATCGCAGAGCCATCAGTTCCGCAATCTGGGAACGGGTTCTCCCCCAGAAGGTTCCTTCGCGGACAGGCTCGGTTTGTTCTTTTCGTTCTTCAACCTCAACCTCTTTCTCTTCCAGTGTGAAATGGCTTTCTGGATTGGCGTAAATCATTCCACTCAGAGAGAGAACAAAGAAAGTTCCGGACAACACCAGGAAAGCAGAGTGCAGCCCGAGCACACTGAAAATTGGTTCCAGTATGTAGGGCATAACGATAGCTCCCAGACATCCACCTGAGAGTGCGATCGACATAGCTGTGGGCTCTCTGGTAGTGAAGAACTTACCGGTACATCCCACTGCCGCAGTGATCACAAAAGATGATCCCAATCCAACGCACACTCCGAGGCTCCCGATCAGATAAGCAGCCAAAGTTGCAAAGTAGCTGGTCAAGAAGCCGAGCGCGCAGATGATGCTGCCAACAGACACCATCGGCCCGTTGCCGAAACGAGCCACCAGCGCGCTGCTGAATGGAGAACATATGAGGGACAATGTCCCGATACGCCCAGAAATCCAGGAGGCTTCCATCGGGGAGGTATCAGGAAATTCCTCCATTATAGCAGCTCTCCAAACGGCGAAAGATTTCAAAAAGCCCGTCAGCAGAAAGGTGACCACAAAGGTCATGACGGATACCAACCATCCGTATCCACCATCAGGAGCGACGCGTTCACTTACAGTAACCCTTGGTTCGTTCAAGTCGATTACCGTGAAAGTGTCCAGCCAGGCTGAATTGCCACAACGAACGACATCGATGACGACGTTCTTGGCATCATGGCCCGAAACAGCCTTACCACCAACGAAAGACATGATTATTACCACGAATCCGTTAATACGAATCCACCGATAACTTGATGGAAAATTAAAAAGGTCGACTCCCGGCCGCAAAACGAGTAAACGATAAATCGAGTAAACGAGGAACAGCGAGGAGCCGAGGGCGACCGCGCGAGAAACAGATCCTTATATACCCTCGTGGCGAAAAATTTCTCCGAAATAATTGGAATATTCCGAGAATTTTTTCCAAAATTCGCTATAACATTTCAATGCAAGCCTCCAGTGCAACTAGTCGAAAAAATACCTAGAAATTTAGAGTAATTCCGAGAAATTTTACAAACTTTTATCCAACCCAAGGTACCAATGCAGACGACATCAAGTGATAGAATTTTAAACGAGAATATGTTTGTAGATTGACACTGAGGTTTCACATGGTTCAAATAATTATGTAAATACAGCTAATGTGTGAATGGGAAAACAAAGTTGTTCACCTCCATGTGTAAACACCAGCACGAAACATTTCAAATATCAGTTTACGTGTCAAAGTGTCGTAACCTGGGGGTAGCGGCTGCCAACAAAACATTTAGAAAGGGCAGCCGCACCAAAACATAGCAGAAGCAAAGGTACAAAAAAAATGAGAAGCAAAACAACGATTTCACCCTCCTTCGAACGCCCAAGAAAGTAGCTCTTTGCTTTGGTACGTTAAGATACAAAAAGTCGCAATGGACTTTTTCTTCCGCAGTCGCCCAACATCATCTTAAATGTTCCAAACATTTCGGAAAGCCACAGAAAAGGGGAAATAAAAAAATAAACTCGAAGAACTCAAGATTTTTTTATTAATTTTCTAAATTTTTAATTTTTTTTAATTTTTTTTTTTTTTTTTGTAAGGCTTTCATTCCGACAGCTCTTTTTTTGCGAGTTGTTGACCAGACAGGTATCAGCAACCTGTGCAATCACGTATCAGCATCAACTTTCTTTTCTGGGAAAGAGGCATACGAAGATAGC